>NC_045427.1:334249600-334290759 GCF_902635505.1 Sarcophilus harrisii | reverse complement strand
TCTGAACCTCTGTTGCATTTTGGACATGGGGTTTTGGGTCTTGTTCACCCATCCTGTTTGCTCACTCTGTCTCTATGCCAATATTGAGCTTTCAGATATCCCACTTTACCACATTGAAAGCATTGACGAGTCTCTCTGGAAGTCCCTTGCCAAAAGGGACCCTGTCTTTCCAACTTGGGATTTGGGGAAGTCTGCATCATAGCCTGGTTATAAAAGGCATTTGTGCCCTGCATGGCATCTTATGAGCTCCTCTTAAGGAGCATCCTTGTGTAGTCCTAGTATGATTCTTCTCAAACCTCATTAGAATTTTCTTTAGCAAGTTGCCTTATCATATTATCTGTTACTGCATTTTCACCATTAGTTGGTACAACAGCTGTCTGTGGACGTCCCACAAAATCAGCAAGGGTTCATTTGACCCTTGTGTTATTTTTGTGAATATTTTATCATTATCATTTTTATTGGGAAGAGAAGTCCATGCTTTGATAGCAGCAGCAGCAATTTGCCCATAAGTTGCTAAGGGGTAATTAATCTGTACTGAAATTTCTGCATAAGAACCTACACCTCTTAAGTGGTCACAGGTGATTGGAGGATTAATTCCACTATGACTATTTCATTGGGCTTGTATCCTATAGAGCTCACTATATTCAGAGAGCCACAACAAGTTTTGTCCTGGTTCTAAGCATGTCCTTGCTATAGATTTCCAGTCCCAAGGGGTTAAGATTTCATAAGCCAAATTCTATAGTAACATCTTAACATAAGCTGATTTAGCCCCATAAAGAGTGCAAGCTTTTTTCAGGTCTTTGAGGACTTCTATATCAAAAGGAGTATATCTTCTACTTTCTTGACCTAAAGAGTCAAACTCTTGAATCACTGGATACATTTCCAGTTGCAAATCACTTAAATTTTGGCCTTCTTCCCTGGCTTTAACGACTGCCTTTTGCAATCTAGTCATAGGAGGGTGATTTTTAGGGGGGAAGTGCTAGTGATGGCACAGCCCCTCCTACTACTCCTTCCCCCTCCATTGTGGAAGGTGAAATTGATGGGGGGGTGTCAAGAACCAGTTCCGGTGTAGTTGGGGTTGAAGCTGCTTTGTGAGAACTGACAATCATCGTGCCCTTCACCACGTCCTTCACCACACTCTTCATCCTCATTTACCTCCTCATGCCCTCTGGTGATATCACAGTTAATTCCTCCTTTGGCCTCCTCATTTTCCTCATACTTCCTCATCTGGCCATTCTGAAAACTTTTCTTTTTTCTATTACTTGCAGAGTTTTTTAAGGCCATTTGTATTATGTTGTGTATATATATATATATATATATATATATATATATATAGTGTTTATTTGGTAAGTGACTCAGAACCATTATCATTATAATAGTCACATAATTGATCTCCTACAAGTTTCCAATTATTTAGGCTTATCTCTTCTTCCTCAAAGAACCAAGGGGACATAGATTCTAGTGTATCCAGGAATCCATCAATCTGCTCCTAAGTCATAAATAAGCCTTGTCTCTTTATCAGTCTGAGTATGCTTCCTGCAGATCTCCTTTGGGGTGGGGTTAGGGGTGGGGCTGGGGCTGAGGCTGGGGCTCGATCTTTTCCCAAAATCTGCCCCATTGCAGCTAGAAAAGGTTACTAGTTTAGCCCTTAACAAAGTTAAGTTCCCTGTTTGTCTATTTAAATACTCACCCTATTTCCTGGTCACCAGAGACTTCTTCAGTGAAGTTAGAGTCATCAGTTCCCATGCTTGGGCGCCAAATGTAATGATTGCACTAGCACCCAGGACACCCCAGAATCAGCCAGAGTCAGGATACAATTTTAAATTTTTTTAAAAAAAAAAGGGACCCCAAAAAAAAAAGGGGGGAAAAAAAAAAAAAGTTTTTAAAAAAAATTTTTTTTAAAATTTAAGGGAATTTTTAAAAAAAATTTTTTAATTTTTTTTTTGGGGAAAAAAAAAAAATTTAAAAAAAAAAAAAAAAAAAAAATTTTAATTTTTTTAAAAAGGAAAAAACCCTTTTTTGGGAAATTTTTTTTTGAATTTTTTAAAATTTTAAAAATTGGTTTTTTTTAAAAAAAAATTTAAAAATTTTTTTAACCTTTTTAAAATTATTTTTTAAATTTTCCTTTCCCCTTTTTTTTTTTTTTAAATTTTTTAATTTAATTTTTTTTTGGGTTGGGTTCTTTAAAAAAAATTTTCCCAAAAATTTAAACCCAAAAAAAAAAAAAAAAAAAAAAACCCAAAAAAGGGGGCCCCCCCCAAAAATTTTCCAAAAAAATTAAAAAATTTTTTTTTGGGGAAATTTTGAAAAAAAAAAAAAAAAAAAAAAAAAAAAACCTTTTTTAAAAAAAATTTTTTTTTAAAATTTAAAATTTTAAAAGAAAAAAAAAAAAAAAATTTTTAAAAAAAATTGGTTTTGGGAAAAAAAATTTAAAAAGGGCCCTTTTTTTTAAAAAAAAAAAAATTTTTAAAAAAAAAAAAAAAAGGTTTTTTTAAAAACCCCAAATTTTTTAAAAAATTTTTTTTTTTAAAATTTAAAAAAATTTTTTTTTAAATTTTTTAAAATTTTTAAATTTTTAAAACCCCCCTTTTTTTTTGGGGTTTTTGGGGGGGGAAAAAAAAAAATTTAAATTTTTTGGGAAAATTAACCAAATTTTAAAAAATTTTTAAAATTTTCCCCGGAAAAAATTTTTTTTTTTTTTTTAAAAATTTTTTAAAAAAAATTTTTAAAAAAATTTTTTTTTTGTTTTTTTCCCAAGAAAAAAAAAAAATTTTAAAATTGGGAAAAAAATTTTTTCCCCGGTTTTTTTTTCCAATTTTAAAATTTACGAACCCCCCCTTTTTTTTTTTTTTTAAAATTAAAAAATTTTATTTTTTTTTTTAAAAAAAAAAAAAAAAATTTTTTTTCCCTTTTAAAATTTTTCCCCGGGGAAAAAAAGGGCCCCCTTTTTTTAAATTTTCCCCCCTTTTTAAACCAAAAAAAATGGGGGTTTTTTTGGGGAAAAAAAGGGGAAAAAAAAAAATTTTTTTAAAAGGGAATTTTTTTATTTTAAAAAAAAAAAATTTTTTTTTTTTTTAAAAAAAAAAAGGGGGGGTTTTTTGGGAAAAAAAAATTAAATTTTTAATTTTTAAAAATTTTTCCCAAATTTTAAAAAATAAGGTTTTTTTTAAAAAAAAAAAAAAAAACTTTTTTTGGGAAAAAATTTTTGGGTTTTTTTTTTAAAAACCCAAAAAATTTAACCAATTAAAAAATTTTTTTCCCCAATTTAAAAAAAGGGGGGAAAAAAAAGGTTTAAAAAAAAAAAAAAAAAAAAAGGGAAAAAAATTTTTTAAAAACCCCAAAAAAATTTTTCCCCGGGGAAAAAAAAAAAAAAAAAAAAACCATTTAAAAAAAAAAAAAAAAAAAAAAAAGGGGAAAAAAAATTAAAAAAAAAAAAAAATTTTTTTTCCAAAATAATTTTTTAATTTGGAAAAGGTTAACCAAAAAAATTTTAAAAAAAAATTTTTAAAATTTTTTAAAAATTAAAAAAAAATTTTTGGGGGAAAAACCCAAAAAATTTTTATAATTTTTAAAAAAACCAAATTTTTGGGAAAGGGGGGTTTTTTTTAAAGGGGGTTTTAAAATTTTTAATTTTAAAAGGGGGAAAATTTAAAATTTTTGGAAAAAAAAAAAAATTTTTTTTTAAAAAAAAAAATTTTTTAAATTTTTTTTTCCGGTTTCCCTTTTTTAAAAATTTTTGGGGGGAAAAAAAAATTTTTTTTCAATTTTTTTAAAAAATTTTTTTTTCCCCTTTAACCAAAGTTTTTTAAATTTTTTTTTTTTTTTTTTAAAAAAAATTTTTCCTTTTTTTAAAAATTTTGGGGAAAACCTTTTTTTTAAAAAAAAAATTTCCCCTTAAAAAAATTTTTTAAATTTTTTAAATTTTTTTTTTAAATTTTTAACCCCCCTTTTTTTTTAAAACCCAAAAAAAAAGGTTTAAAAGGGAAATAAAAATTTTTTTTTCCCCGGGGGCCCCGGGAAAAAATTTCCCCCAAACCTTTTAAAAAAAGGGGTTTAAAAAAAAAAAAATTTTTTTTTTTAAAAAAATTTTTTTAAAAATAAAATCAAAAAAAAAAAAAAAAAAAAAAAAAAATTTTTTTTAAAAGGGGAAAAAAAAAGGGGGGGGGGGAAAAGGTTTAAAAATTTTTAAAGGGGAAACCCAAAAAAAAATTTTTGGAAAAAAAAAAAAGGAAAAAAATTTTTAAAATTTTAAAAAAAAATTTTATTTAGGGTAATTCCAAATTTTTTTAAAAAAAAAGGGGGGTTTTTTTTAAAAAAAAACCCAATTTAAAAAAAATTTTTAAAAAAACCTGGGGAAAAAAACCTTTAAAAAATTTTTTTTCCCCCCCTTTTAAAAAAGGGTTCCAAAAATTTTTTTTAAAAAAAGAAACCCAATAATTTTGGGGAAATTTTTTTTGGGGCCCCTTTTGGAAAACCCTTTCCCTCCGGGTTTTTCCCCCCCTTTTGGGAATTTTAATTTTTAAATTTTTTTTAAAAAACCCCCTTTTTTTTTCCCCAAAAAAAATTTTTTTTTTAAAAAACCCCCTTTTTGGTTTTAAAAATTTCCAAATTTGGAAGAAGGAATTTTTTTTTTTTTTTTTTTGGGGGGAAAAGTTTTTGGACCCTTTTTTAAAATTTTCTTTTTTCCCCCCCTTTTTTCCCCCCCAAAAAAGGGGGGGGAAAATTTGGAACCTTTAAGGGAAAATTTAAAACCTTTTTTTTCCCCCCCCCAAATTTTTATTTCCCCAAAAAAAAAAAAACCCCCCTTTTTCCCCCCAAAAAAAAATTTTAAAAAAAAATTTTAAAAAGGGGGTTTTTTTTTGGGGAAAAAAAAACTTTTTTCCCCCTTATAAAAAATTTTTTTTTTTAATTTTGGGAAAAAATTTTTTTAAAAAGATGGGAAAAAACCCTTTTCCCAAAGAAAAATGGGAAAAATTAAAAAGGTTTCCCCCTTTTTTCCCCTTTTTTTTTAAAATAAAAAAAATTTAAAAAAAAAAAAAAATTTTTTTTTTTTTTTTTTTAAAAAAAAATTTAAAAACCTTTTTTTTGGGGGGGTTTTTTTTTTTTTTTTTTTTTAAAATAAAAATTTAAATTTTTTTTTTTTTAAAAAATTTTTTTACCTTAATTTTGGAAAAAATTTTCTTTTTAAAGAAAAATTGAAAAACCCCAAAAAAAGGGGTTTTTTTTAAAATTTTTAACCAAAAAAATTTTTTTTTTTTTCCCCCAATAAAATTTTTTAAAAAAAACCCCGGGAAAAATTCAAAAAAAACCCGGTTTTTTTTAAATTTTTTTTTTTTAAATTTTTTTCCCCCAAGGTTTTTTTAAAAAATTGGGAAAATTTTAAATTTAAAAACAAATTTTTTTTCCCCCCTTTTTTTTGGGTTTTTGGGAAACCAATTTTTTTTTTCTTAAAAAACCCCCTTTTTAAAAAAAAAATTAATTTCAAAAAATTTTGGGGGGAAAAAAAAACTTAATTTTTAAAAATAAAAAAAAAAAATTTTTTGGGTTTTTTTTTTGGGAAAAAAATTTTTTTTAAATTTTTTTTATTTTGGGAAAAAAAAAACCCCCCCCAAAAAAAAAAAAAAATTTTTTTTTTTTTTTTTTTTTGGGGGGGGGGTTTTGGGGTTTTTTTCCCCAAAAAAGGGGGGGTTTTTAAAAACCCAAAAATTTTAAAAAAAAAATTTAAAAATTTTAAAAAAAAAAAGGGGGGGGGGGGGTTTTTTCCCTTTTTTTTTTTCCCCCCCCCCCGGGGGGGGGGGGGTTTTTTAAATTTTTTGAAAATTTTTTTTTCCCCAAAAACCCCCCTTTTTTTTCCCTTTTTGGGGAAAAGGGGGAAAAAAAAATTTTAAAAAAAAAAAATTTTTTTTTTTTTCCCCCCCCCCTTTTTAAATTTTTTAAACCCCCCCCCCAAGAAATTTTTGGTTTTAAAACCCTTTGGGAAAAGGGGGTTTTAAATTTTGGGGGCCCTTTTTTTTTTTTTTTGGGGGAAAGCCTTTTTTCAAAATTTTAAAAAGGCAATTTAAAGGGGGCCCCCTTTTTTTTTTAAATTTTTTTAAATTTTAAGGGGGGGGAAAAAAACCTGGGTTTTTCCCGGGGGGTTTTTTTTCCCAAATTTTAAAAATTTCCCCAAATTTCCCTTTTTTAAAATTTTTTTTTGTGGGGTTTAAAAAGGGGGAAACCCCCGTCCCCAAAAAAGGGAAAAGCCGGGGGAAAAAAATTTTTTTTTTTTCCCCCAAAACCAATTTAATTTTTTTTCCCTTTTTTTGGGGGTTGGCCTGGGGGTTTTTTTTTTTAAAAATTTTAATTTTTTTTTTTTTTTTTTCCCCCCCCTTTTTTGGGGGTTTAAACCCAATTTTTTTTTGGGCCCTTTTTAGGCCCTTTTTTAAAAAAGGGTTTTTCCCGGGGGTTTGGGGGAAAAAATTTCCCTTTTTTTTTCCCCCCCCCTTTTTTCCCCAAAACCTTTTTTTTGGGCTTTCCCCCTTTTTTTTTTTCCCTTTTCCCTCAACCCTTTTGGGGGGCCCCTTTTTAATTGGGAAATTTTCTGGGAAAGGGCCAAAAATTTTTTTTGGGCCCCGGGCCCTTTTTTTTCCCCTTTTGGGGTTTTTTTTTTTTTTTTCCCCTTTTTTTAACTTTTTTTTAAATTGGTTTTAATTTTTTAAAAAAAATTTTCCCCCAAAAAAAAAAAAAAAAAAGGGTTTTGGGGGTTTTTTTTTTTTTCCCCTTTTTTTTTTAAAATTTTTTTTTTTTAATTTTTTAAAAAAAAAACCCCCTTTAAACCCTTAAAAAAAAATTTGGGGTTTTTTTTTTTAAAAAAGGGTTAATTTTTAAAAAAAGGGGTTTTTAAAAATTTTTGGGCTTTAAATTTAAAGGGCCAAATTTAAGGGGGGTTTTTCCCTTTTAAATTTTTTATTTTTCCCTAATTTTTTAAAAAAAATTTTTTAAATTTTTTTTTGGGGGAAGTTTTTTCCCCAAAAAAAGAAAGCAGGTCCAGGAAATACAATTGTAAGATCCACCTAACAAGATCCTTTAAAGTTTCCATAAAAAGTAACATGGAAATTTTACAATAAGAAAAAGGAAGTCAGTGGAAGAGACAAGTGGGATACTTATATATTCCTTATATGTATATTGCAGCTAGCTTACTCCCACTCTTCCTACTGACTCTGTAAATATCTGTGAGAAAGTGTGCCTCATGTTTATAGGTTTATGTGATAACCTTTGTCTTTGCTTTGAACTAATTTTGTCACCTGGTTTGGGTCCATAACTTCTTAAGGCCCACAAGCTACTTAGTTATTGTACCCATACTGTCAAAGTGACTTAGAAGAGCAGACCAAAAAGGGAATACTACATTAAAATCACAGCCTGGGGAGGGGAAGGAGAAGGAGAAATTCCTTAAATTTTCTTTAACAGTGACATGTTAATTATTTTACAGTAATAATTTAACAAGTAAATTTGTGTCAAAATCCGATGAAATAGGGAGGACCCACGTTCAATTCTGATCTCAGACACTTAACACTTCCTAGCTGTGTGACCTTGGGCAATTCACTTAACCCTAATTGCCTGGGGAGGGGGAATCTGATCAGATATTCTTAGTCATGTGACCAAGAAGGTAGAAGAATCTTTATCTTTTCCAGTCTTCACAACAACTCAAATGTTTCCAAAAATAATATTACAAAGGAACTAAAATTAATTTCAGCTATTAACACAAAGAACTCTAACTCATCTAAACTGATGAACTAGCATCAGAGAAAATTTACTATTCTTAATCTCTAATGTGCTCACTTAGAATTCCCTCTCATACCGGCCCCCAAACACTTGGAGGGGTGGCACAACTTGACTCATTAGCTTACAATAGAACTCAATTCTTCCCACTCCAGACTGTGTAGTACAAATGGAGAAAATGAGACTTTTGCTCTCTGAAGTATGGCATCATCCAATGTTGCAGCACTACTTAGCTAGAAAATAAAGAACTAAGAGAACTGGAGTAGGAAGGCAGAATGCATAGGATTCTACCAGATCTTTAGGAAAAGGTTCTGTTATCCACCTGAAGCCATTTTGCCCCTTCAGAAGTCACATGGGCAGACACTGAGGAAACAGAAGTCTCTAGACATTAGAAAATCTACCATCAATGTAGGAGTTAGAGGGTAGAGATATGTGAATATAAGAAAGAAAAAAGACTGAAATTATGAAAGATCTCAAAAAGAAGACTCAATTAGAAACCTTGAAGATAAGTAACTAAACAAATTAGGAAAGTATGAAAAACATAAGAAAAGATAGCCCCTCAAATATCTTAGCAAGTTCACATAAATAATGAATATAATAAAATAAAGGGAAATTTATCAATACATGATGCAACAGAAAATTTTATGAATATCCAAGCTCACTTGAGAAGTGACAACATGGAATCATAGTAAAAAATGTTTCTTAATGGTGCAAAAAAGAAAAGCATGAAGAAAGTTGAATTTATCTCCTACATAATAAACATAATTGGTAGAATAAAAAAACTTAAATCCAAGGTGGCAAGTGTCATAGATGACAAAGATCATTATATACTTCAACAACAATACTAGATGATGACCAGTTCTGATGGATCAGGCCATCCTCAGCAACGAGATCAACCAAATCATTTCTAATGGAGCAGTAATGAACTGAACTAGCTATGCCCAGAAAAACAACTCTGGGAGATGACTAAAAACCATTACATTAAATTCCCAATCCCTATATTTATGCACACATGCATTTTTGATTTCCTTCACAAGCTAATTGTACAATAATTCAGAGTCTGATTCTTTTTGTACAGCAAGGACCAACAGATTCAATCTCTCTTGTGAATCACTTTCTTCTTATGTTCTCTTGGCCTGATCTTTTGCACCTCTACTACCTCTGGATTCTACTTTTTGTTTCCCTTTATGTCGAATTACATAAATAATTTATGTAATTCTATTTATGTATAATTGATGCCACAATCCCAGTTATATTTCACCATTGCATTTGTCAGAGCAACTAATATTTCTATTAGTCTCTTCAGAAGTCACAGTACACATTAAGAAAATGAAAGTGTACTCCAACACTTTGTCCTCAGAGAGACATATTCTATTTGATTTCACTGATTTAATAATCTGATTTATGGAACAAGTATGGTTCAGATCTCTGTTAAAATGATCCTCAGATTTCAGATACCATTCTCATTACCTAGAACAGCAAGGTCTGCTGCCATTTGCTGCACATTTAGTTGTATAATCAGGAACACTTTTTTCATTTTCACATCCACTTTCTTTTATTTTTTTTTTTTCTTGAAAAGAAAGGTTTATTATTTCAGGGTCCTTATTCTTTTAGAGAACTAAATCTAGTGTTTTTTAAGAGATTGTCATTATTTTCAGGGGCTCAATTAATTAGGGGAAAAATACCAATTCCCCTTTTTGCCACCATAATAGCTCTGGAGTTTTTCATCATATATGTAGCAAGTCAATTGAGTCATATATATTTGTTTTCTCTTTATTCTTACTCTCTTATTTATCAAATTAGGAAAATTTAAAACTCAACAGAATTGTGAACAAAGTTCAATGACTGTAGAAGAGAGAAGTTCATGATGGTTCTCTTCAAGTGTTGAGTTCATGAATCATTATTTCAGACATGGTAGTGTAAGGTCTTAGTAGAGTTTTTCCATTTCAAACATAAAATGGGGACCCTAAAATCCTGTTCACAGATAGGAGAAATTACAAAACTTGTCAAACTTGTCCCATTCAGTGTTTGTAAGGGAAATTTTTTAAATATTTCTATTTTTTACCCTTTTATTCAATATGAATATCTTAATCAAACAGAGAGGGGTCCTCACTCATATGATAAAGGCAACTGATGCCACATGATCAAGCTCTAGATTAGCCATGTTCCTTGGGTTTGATATAAAAATGTAGTTTAGCCAATTCTATGTTTACTAGATGGAGATTCAGTTTTGCTGTCAAGAGTTGAGACAAAGAGGAAAGCACGTCCAGGAAATACAATTGTAAGATCTACCTAGCAAAGATCTTTTTAAAAATTTCCATAAAAAATAGCATGGAAATTTTACAATAAGAAAAAGGAAGTCAGTGGAAGAGATGACTGGGGTTGGCCATATATATTCCTTATATGTATCTTGCAGCTCGCTTACTGCCACACTTCCAACTAACTCTGTGTGTATCTGTGAGAAAATGGACCTCATGTTTATGGCTCATGTGTTTACTTTTGTTTTTGCTTTTAACTAATTTTGTCACCTCCTTTGGGCCCAGAACTCCCTAAGGCTCACAAGCTATTTACTTATTATATCCATACTGTAAAAGTGACTTAGAAGGACAGACCAAAAAGGGGATACAACATTAAAAATCACACCCTGGGGAGGGGAAGGAGAAGAAGGAGACATTCCTTAGATTTCCTTTAACAGTGATATGGACAAATTTGTGTCAAAATCTGATGAAATCAGGAGTACCTGAGTTCAAATATGGTCTCAGACACTTAACACTTCCTAGCTGTGTGACCTTGGGCAAGTCACTTAACCCTAATTGCCTGTGGGGGCGGGGAAATTTGATCAGATGTTCTTAGTCATGTGACCAAGAAGGTAGAAGAATCTTTTTCTTTTCCAGTCTTCACAGCAACTCAAATGTTTCCAAAAATAATAATATTACACAGGAACTAAAATTGATTTCAGCTATTAACAGGAAGAACCCTAACTCATCTAAATTGATGAACTAGCATCAGGGAAAATTTACTATTCCTAATCTCTAATGTGCTCACTCAGAATTCCCTCTCATACCGGCCCCCAAATACTTGGAGGGGTGGCACAACTTGACTCATTAGCTTACAATAGAACTCAATTCTTCCCACTTCAGACTGTGTAGTCCAAATGGAGAAAATGAGATTTTTGCTCTCTGAAGCATTGCAGCATACTGTGTGCAGCACTGCTTAGCTAGACAACTAAAGAACTGAGAGAACTGGAGTAGGAAGGCAGAATGCATAGGATTCTACCAGATCTTTAGGAAAAGGTCCTGTTATCCACCTGAAGCCATTTTGCCCCTTCAGAAGTCACATGGGCAGACACTGAGGACACACAAGTCTCTAGACATTAGAAAATCTACCATCAATGTAGGAGTTAGAGGGTAGAGATATGTGAATATAAGAAAGAAAAAAGACTGAAATTATGAAAGATCTCAAAAAGAAGACTCTGTTAGAAACCTTGAAGATAAGAAAATAAACAAATTAGGAAAGTATGAACAACATAAGAAAAGATAGCCCCTCACATATCTTAGCAAGTCTACATAATGAATAAATATAATAAAATAAAGGGAAATTCATCAATACATGATGCAACAGAAGGTTTTATGAATTCCCAAGCTCTCTTGAGAAGTGACAGCATGGAATCATAGTAAAAATGTTTCTTAAGGGTGCCAAAAATAAAAGCATTATGAAAGTTGTATTTATCTCCTACATAATACACATAATTGGTAGAATAAAAAAACGTAAATCCAAGGTGGCAAGTGTCATAGAAGACAAAAAGAAAGAATAAGTGATTGGGAATATAAATATAAGAGAAGAATAGTGTGGAATGAGAACAGCAAAATTCAATAACATTAAAAGAAAACATGATTTCTAAAATATATTCCTCTTCTATAAACATGTAAAAAGGCAAATTAAAGGTTACAAATCACCCTAAAAAACATGACAAGTGAAAACCCTTGAACATCAAGAAGTAAGAAAAAAATAAGTCCAAAAAATGAAACAAGGTTCCCTAGAGTTTATAATCAAAGGGTTTAGTTTTGCTTTTCTATTTTTTAATTATTGTTTGTTTCTGCTTTCTTTTCTCTGCTGAAGATGATACAAGAACATATGAGTTGCCTCCATTTCCTTGATTCAGAAATTCTGGACAGTTTTTTTTTTATTTCTTACTTTGGTTTAACTTTTTGCCTTCGCTTGTAACATGCATGGAAATACATAAACATATGTATATTTATAACTTATCATTGTTGTGCAGTCATATTTGATTCTTTGTGACTCCATTTTGCAGTTTTCTTGACAAAGATACTGGAATGGGTTGCCATTTCCATCTCCCATTTATTTTACAGATAAAGGAAACTGAGGCAAACAGAGTTAAGTGATTTGCACAGGATGACAAGGCTAGTAAAGTACCTGTGGCCAAATCCAAACTGATAAATATGAGTCTTCCTGATTCTAAGCCCACTGTGCAATCTTCTTCTCCATATTTATATCTATGGATAGATATCTATATACACATATGACTTTTGAACATATATTTGTAAATATATATGCATATGTATGTATACATAGTTTTATAAATACATTTTATTAGCATATATATGTATGTATATATCAAAAGTGATCAGAGAATATGAACAAGCAGTTCTCAAAAAAAGAATTACAAACTATTAATAACACATGAAAGAATGTTTCAACTTACTAAAACGAGTAGAAGAAATGCCAATGAAAAAAGCTCTGAGATCTAACAAAGATAATAGAAGATGAAACTAAAGCATTGGGGATCATAAAAAGATAAGCATGTGTGTATTGTTGATGGAGTTCAGAATATGTAACAAAAAATGAAATTAGGAAATAACATCATACTTAAGAAATCCATTTAAAACAGTGCATATCAAATAAGTTATTTATACTAAAACATGTTTGTGTCATGGGACATGCTTTATAAAGAGGTTTCATTTTCACATTAAATAACAAATTAAAATAAAATTGACTTTTCCATTGATGTAACACAAAATGTTCCTTAAATTACTTTTCTCCAAGAAAACTAATTGAATCAATTTTAATTTAATTTAATTAAAATCAAAATTATTTTCTTCAAAATAAAATTGAAGTGATTTCGTTTTAATAATTAATGAAATAGCTTGATTCCATAAACTTTGCATTAATACCAAATTATTCTTACATCATATTTAAAAATATTTAAGGACCTTTATGTTATGAAGCAGTAAAATAAATACCAGAAGTGAAAATACAAAATAGATTTAGAAGAGCATAATTGTAAAAGGATATTATATAAAATACTATGATAGAGATTCTGTTACAGTTCAAATGATCGTAAGAAATCATCATAGATCCATCACAGGTTTCAAAGTTTTGCTATTTATTTACATGGAAATAGCTTCATATGCTCAGATACAACAGTCATAAATAAATGAGCAATTTGGTTTGGGATGTGGGGCAGTATCTAGACAGTCTTAAGCATGTATATTGAGATTCTGAGACTGTCCAAAATGACTTTCCCATCAAGACTGAAGTAGTAACAATGAAAAAGTTAGATGAGCCCCAGCTTTTCATCATTTTATGATTAACAAGACAATCTGGGAAGTTCTCAAAAGGATGTTGTGACAATCTTTAAAAATGCAAACTAGACAGTCAGGAGGCTTAATAAAGCTACCCGGTTAGCTCATTTTAGCAATTCCTGTGAAAAAACTATTTAGGGTTTATATCATTCCCCAGTCTGAATTTGTAAATGAAATCTTTTGAAGAAAACTGGTTTGGAGTCATGCCTAAACGAGAGGGGATCTAAAAGACCAATGCTGATTAGAGGCCAAAACCAGAGATATTTTATTTGTTAAGTGCCAAGAAACCAGAAGTGAAATACAATAACCAGTGGAAAGGATGTGTTACATAAACTCAGGTCAAAGTTTGGTGATACCATAGGGGTATAAAGCTGGTTACTAGGTCACAAAATTGTAGATCAGCTTGCTCCTTACTGGGGGACTCAGACACTGAATAATATGTTGGTGGGGTCCATTGATTCTCTTAATCAATTCCGCATCACAAAAAATATCACCCAAAGTCTTTTGGGACAAGGGCAATGGTCTGACCTTCTAAAGTTCCTTCTTACTGAGAATGGGCATAGAGTTGTGTCTATCCTACAGGGTCCCAGTTTGGAGGGATGGTGAACTTGAGGGACCAGGAGCTGGTTGAAACAGCATGCAGTGAGTTCTGAATCAAGTTTGAATAAATCAAAAGCTATAAAAATGACTGGTTGAAATGGTTTCCAATGGGAAACATTTCTCTTGAAAAGATCTTCAGAAATATTTACAGAAGGCTCATCTTACATCCTTTAGTATGGCTAAAGAATTATACCTACTTGTGGGAGCCCACAGGGCCAGTCAGGGAGACCTACATAGAAAATGAAAAAGGAAAAGAGAGAGAGAGATAGGTAGTATCTATCATTTTATCAAATTAAATATATTTAAAATTAATATTTTAAAAGTTGTTTAATTTGCATTTGTCTAATCAATAGTGATTTAGACCATTGTTTAGACCATTTCAGCCTATTTAGACCATTTTAAATGGTCTTGATTTCTTCATTGAAGAAATGAGTGTTCATATCCCTTGACAATTTATCAATTGGCTAATTATTCATGTTCTTATAAAATAGAAAGTGTTCTTTTTTTATTAGATATGAAATGCTTATCTGAAAAACTGCCTATAAAATTTTCCTCCCAATTCTATGTTTTCCTTTTAATCTTGGTCACATTGTTTTTCTTTTTGGTACAAAACCTTTTCAATTTAAGGTAATTGATATTATTCATTTTATATTCCACAAAACTCTGCATTTCTTGTTTATTCATACATTATCCTCCATTCCAGAAGTCTGTTAGGTTATATATTCCATATTCTTCAAATTTGGTTATATCTCCATTTATATATTGGTCATGCATCAATTTGACCTTATCTTGGTAAATGGTATAAGATATTGGTCTATGACCAATATGTACCAGTCTGCTCTCCAGCTTTCCCAACAATTATGAATAAATAATGAATTCTTATCCTGAAATCTTAAAACTTCACATTTATCAAACAAGTTTACTATAATCATTTGGTAATGTATATTATATGTCTACTCTATTCAACTACTCAGTTCATGTCTAAATTTTTCTAAGAGCATCTTGCTCAACATTTATTATAGCACAATAATATTTCATCACAATCACATACCACAACTTGTTCAGTCATTCCCCAATTGTAAGACATTCCTGCAATTTCCAGTTCTTTGCCATCACAAAGAGAACTGCTGTAACTATTTTTGAGCATACAGGTTCTTTTCCTTTTTTCTGGAATCATTTTTGGAAAAGACATAATAATGGTATTGCTGAGTCAAAGGATATGGACAATTTAATTACTCTTTGAGCATAATTCCACATTGCTCTTAAAAATTATTATATCAGTTCACAATTCTACCAACAATGAATTAATGATTCAAGAATTTTAAAAACACATGCACTTTATAACCTTTTATTTTCAGCTTTTATTTTTATACATTGTGCCACTGTAGGTGGTTCTGAATGTTCACCTATAGAAAATCTCATTCACAAAATATATATACTGCCTTTCAGTATGCTACGTTGGTACACCTGAAAAACTGTTGTTTTTTAATCAGGTTTTTAAAGAGAGGTTTTTTTAAAGAGTATCATTTGTGGTAGCAGTTATTAAAGTCGTGACTCAGTTTGACAATGTTATATTGCTTTTCCATAAAAGAATTAAAATTCACTGGCATGGTCTCTGATCTATCCTGAAATATCTGATCACTACAGGAAATTTGCAAGGCAAATATTAGTACCTTTCCCATCTTATGAAGATAAAAGAGCTCAGCTCTCCAGGTTTCAGTAGCTAAGGCCCAGAGTTTAATGCCTTTACTCCCTCTCCTCAAATTTATTTCTAATTCACTTTAAATAGAAAATTGCTTAAATTTTCTCTGAACAATTGCATGAGGAGTAACTCAGCATTTAATTAATAATTAGTTAATTAAGATAGAAAATGAGCCTTTTACCTCTTGACATTTGTTCAGTTTTCAATTTCAGCACTATAAACCTATAACTTAGGAACTTTAATCAAAGCCACTAGCAATTCTAATGGACCATACTCAACAGTTTTCTGCATGCTAACTTATCTGGCACAAGTCCCGTGCAGACAATAATTGCACAAGGAAAATTATGGAGTTTATACTAGCACATTATATAACCTACAATTTCTCATTGAAATTGTCAAAGGAATCTGCTCCATTGTAATCATTCTAGACCTCCTTCCACAATTCCTTGTATTCATTTGAAGATACAAATGGTTGGGGTTGGGGGCTGAGGCCCCAATAGGCATATATGAGATTGCATCTGGGGCTTTCTCTGTGAAGGTATCTTTACTAGCTACAAAGTGCTGGAGAAAGGCAAAATGTTGTTGGGGAAGATATATCAATGCATGGTGAGGAATTGTGGATCGTGGTGGGCTCATGATTATCATTCCTTAAACTTTTCATTTGGAGGTTATAAGCATAATTCCACAGTTTTGAGGTCATAAGCATAATTCTGTGGTTTGATTCATCTCAGCAAGACTTTTGAATTTGCCCCAAATGCCTTTAAATATTGGATGGGACGAGGTGCCTCAGAGAATTCTACTACCCCCAGGTATATTGTCTGTCATAAAGGAGTTCAACTTTATATAATTACAGTACCAAGCTATCCTCCAGTGATGTCTGGTTTAATGTCCCAGGAAGGGTGAGCCATTAACTTGAACCTTGAAGTGAACTCAGGCAATAATCAATTCTTAGTCATGGGAGAAAAAGGAGTAAGGGTTGTTAATAGCCACCATTTCCAACTTCCTACTAATTATGTTATTTCCCAAGTCTCAGCTATATAACAAATCATGACATGCTCAAGCTCATGAGGTCAAAAACATATATACAGGATTCATTCAGCACAAAGATACTGGAATTAAAGGCGAAGCAGAAAGGAATGAGGCAAGGTGAGACTTGAGAAAGAGCCAAAAGGGACAGGAGGCAAGAATGAGGAGGAAAAGAACTCCAGCCAGTGAAAGCATGTGGAATACGGAGATGGAATCTCATATGAAGGGAATAGCAAGGAGGCCAGTGTTACTGAATTGCTGAATTTGTGGAAGAATAAGATGGGAAAGATAGGAAAGGAGCAAGCTATGAAAGGATAAAAAACAAATAGAATTTTATATTTTATCCTGGAAGTAATAAAGAATCCCTGAAATTTGAGGGAAATAGTCAGATATGGGGGGGGGGGAGTGTTTTGTCACTTTTTTCTTAAATAATAGCTTTTTCTTTTTGAAAATATATGCAAAAACTTTTCAGTATTGACTCTTGCAATACTTTGTGTTCCAAATGTTTCTCCTTTTCTCTCGCTCGCTCCCCTCCACCCTTAGATAGCACTTAATCCAATAAAAGTTAAATACATGTTATTCTTCTAAACATATTTCCACATTTATCATGCTGCACAAGAAAAATCAGATCAAAAGGGGAAAAAATGAAAAAAAAAAAAGCAAAGGATCAAGAGACACCTCAGACTGTCTCACATCTCCACCAAACTCCAGCAAATAACATCATACTGATTACCTGCAAAAAGAAATTATATTTGAAAATAATCATCACATCAAGCCAAAACAACAATTCACAGAATATCTCCATCTTCAAAATTCTACCTAAAAATATGGTCAGATTAAAAATTCAATTCATAAAGGCATGAAAAGTCTTGCAGAAAATGACAAAAAAAGTAAGCAGAACCAGTTGTAAATATGGTCATGAAGACCCAATTTTCCATGAGTCTATAAGCACTGAGTGGGCCCATAAGGGGTCTTTGATCTAAGAGAGATGGTCAAATGGCCATCCTTTTATTAATAATATATTAGTATTTTAATAAAATGATTAATTACTGAGAAACTATGTCTCAAACTTTTTATATGTCACACATACTGCATGTGAAATCACTGAATGCACATAATACTCAGAAAATTAAAATGGATCTTGTATCATTTTCTTATTGACCCTATTTACAGTTAATTGATTTTATTCTGATATTGACTACTTAGTTTCTGTCTTGAAATGTGGTTCAGAATTCAACTAAATTCTAATGGGTTAAGTTTAGAAATACAATTCTATTGCTAACCACTATTATATTTTTGCCTCAAGGAATTCTACTAATCCTCAGGTATATGATCTGTCCTAGGAAGTTCAACCTAATATAATTACATCACCAAGCTATCTTTCAGTGATGTTTGGCTTAGCATTCCAGAAATTCTTGGACTCTGAAGTGGATTTAGTCAATAATCACTTCTTAGAAGTGATGGGAAAGAGAAGAAGAGGTTTGTTATCAGCCACTATTTCCAACTTCAATTATATTGTTCTCCAAATCTCATCTATATAACCAATCATGTTACCCTCAAGATCAAAATATCATCTATTATGTTCTGTTCTTTGTTTTGTAATCACTAAACCTATAAAAGAGCAGCAATTCTTTTGCTTGGAACCTTTGACTGGAGACTGAGGCAGTAACTGATCCATCTTATTCTTAGTTACCAGCCCCAATACTAGAATGTTATCTTGCCTAGAGAAATGTGTCTTAATTTATCCTTTTGTTAAATTTGACTTGCAATAATACTTCATAATTTGTTATACCCCATAGGACTATTTTTGTGTTTCATGTATTAAAATATCAGAGAAATTACTCATCATGTGTATAACATGGAGATCATGAAAAGACTATGGTCTGTTCTCAGCAATTCTCATTCAGGAAGGATTGAAAGGTCGAATCATCAACAATATTTACTTACTGCAAGCCAATTATGGTGCTAAGTACAGGAGATTTTTTAAAAAGGCAAAAAAAAAAAAACAATCTCTGTTCTTAAGGAGAGCAATCCAATTCAGGGAGATAAAATGAAAATAACTAAGCACAAAAAATATGCATGCAGATTATATTGGATATACCAGAATTAGAGAGGACAGAGAAAGGAGGGTGATGAATTTAGATGAGATTTGAAAAAAAGCCAAAAGCGGCAGGAGATAGGGAGGAGAAAGAGAATTCCAATTGGTGAAAACTCAAGAAGTAGGGAGATGGAATCTCCTGTAAAAGAAACAAAAAAGAGGTGAAAGACACCAAATTGCTGAATTTGTGGAAAATAGAATAAGATAGGAAAGAAAGAACGAGGCCAAACTATTAATAGATTTAAAAGCCAAAGAGGATTTTATGTTTTATCCTGAAGGTAATCCAGAGTCTATAGAATTTGGAGAAAATGGTCAGATCTGTGCTTTAGAAACATAATTTTAAAAGCTGAATTTAATAAAGTCTGAGGTGAAAAAAAGACTACTGAGGCTGGGAGAACAACCATCAGTGTAGCATAATAGTGTGGGTGTGACCTACAAAGGGCCTAACTCAGTATCAGAGAAGAAAAGGGAGAGTAAACAAGATGTGTGATGAAAGCAGAATTGACAGGACCTAACTACTGACTGAAGGTGGGATAGCAATGAGAATGAGAGACATTGAGAATGACAACTACTTATTGAAAAAGTTGCTTTCTCCTGGGAGGGAAGAAAAAAACCATTCAGGCCATTGATAGAAAGAAGTGGCTCAGGTTCATTCTTACACCTATTTCTGAATCTAGAAATCCTGTATTCTGTACATCATGAACTCAACCTCCTTCTGGCCTCATCTCATCTCCTGGCAGAGGAAGTTTCTGTCTAGTCTCGCATGCCTTTTCCTCACTGTGTCTCTTGCACAGTAATATACAGCTGTGTCCTGAGTATTGAGAGAATTCATCTGTAGATGTAGCATGTTGTTGCCATTATCTCTGGAGATGGTGAATCGACCCTTCACAGAGTCTGCATAATATGTACTACTTCCACTACTACTTATTTCTGCAACCCATTCTAGTCCCTTCCCTGAAGCTTGGCGGACCCAGTGCATGGCGTAGTTACTGAAGGTAAATCCAGAAGCCTTGCAGGAGAGACGCAGAGATCCTCCAGGATGAACCACATCTCCCCCAGATTCCATCAGCTGCACATCACACTGGATGCCTGAAACACAGAGACATTGAATTAAAGTCAATAGTCACATTAAGTCACTGCTTCATCTTGTCCCTCCCTTTCCATCAAACTACCTTGGAAAACAGTCAGAAGGAAAATCCAATTCAATCTAAATTTCATGGTGAGTTTCTAGGTTAGTCCTCTGCACAGAAGGGCACAAAGAGCTTGAGCTTGTGTCCCTTAGATACAGGTTGAGGTTTGGGGCTGCTTTTCATCCTAGTTGGGAGGGACCCAATTTGCATGTCTTGTTTTACTCAAAAAGATGAAAAGCACCTTCTTCCTCCCAGGAAGAAGTCCCTTTCCTGAACTTCAGAGACAAAGTTCACCTAGGGCTGATTCCAAAGCACTGGGAAATGTTGGTGATACTGAGACTCCCAGAGCTGATGGTTGTAACTCAGTGTCAATAATCCCATATCACCCAATTAACAATTGGATTACATGTAATCTGTATTACTAATAAACTTCTCAGCAATCTTAATCCCATTTCTGCTTGTCAAAGCTCCTCAACCATCTTTTTTTTCCAAGAACCAACAGATTCAATATCTCTTAGGAATCACTTTCTTCTTATGTTCTCTTGGCCTGATCTTTGGCACCTCTACTGCCTCTGGATTCTACTTTTTGCTTCACTTTATGTCGAATTACATAAATAATTTATGTAATTCTCTTTATGTATAATTTTTGCCACAGTCCCAGTTATATTTCACCATTGCATTTACCGGAGCAACTCATCTTTCTATTAGTCTCGGCAGAAGTCACACTACACATTAAGAAAATGAAAGTTTCCTCCAACACTTTGTCCTCAGAGGGACATATTCTATCTGATCTCACTGATCTTATAATCTGATTTATGGAACAAGTATGTTTCAGATCTCTGTTGAGATGATTCTCAGATTTCAGATACCATTCTCATTACCTAGAACAGCAAGGTCTGCTGCCATCTGCTGCACATTTAGTTGCATATTCAGGAACATTTTTTTCATTTTCACATCCACTTTCTTTTATTTCATTGTTTCTCTTCAAATGTTGAGTTCATGAATCATTATCTCAGACATGCTAGTGTAAGGGTCTTAGTAGAGTTTTTCCATTTCAAACATAAAATGGGGACCCTAAAATCCTGTTCACAGATAGTAGAAATTACAAATCTTCTCAATCTTGTCCCATCCAGTGTTTGTAAGGGAAAATTGTGTCCTGAGTATTGAGAGAATTCATTAGTAGATTTTTGCCATTATTTCTGGAGATGGTGAATCGACCATTACTGTGCAAGAGACAAAGTGAGGAAAAGGAATGTAAGACTAGACAGAAACTTCCCCTGCCAGGAGATGAGATGAGGCCAGAAGGAGGATGAGTTCATGACTGCTTGTTTGAAATGGAAAACTAGATAGTAGAAATTACAAAACTTGTCAAACTTGTCCCATCCAGTGTTTGTAAGGGAAAATTTTTTAATATTTCTATTTTTTACCCTTTTATTCAATATGAACATCTTAATCAAACAGAGAGGGGTCCTCGCTCATATGATAAAGGCAACTGATGCCACATGATCAAGCTCTAGATTAGCCATGTTCCTTGGGTTGATATAAAAATGTAGTTTAGCCAATTCTATGGTTAATAGATGGAGAGTCAGTTTTGTTGTCAAAAGTTGAGACAAAGAGAAAAGCAGGTCCAGGAAATACAATTGTAAGATCTACCTAACAAGATCCTTTAAAGTTTCCATAAAAATAACATGGAAATTTTACAATAAGAAAAAGGAAGTCAGTGGAAGAGACGAGTGGGGTTGGCCATATATATTCCTTATATGTATCTTGCAGCTAGCTTACTCCCACTCTTCCCACTGACTCTGTATGTATCTGTGAGAAAGTGTGCCTCATGTTTATAGGTTCATGTGATAACCTTTGTCTTTGCTTTGAACTAATTTTGTCACCTGGTTTGGGTCCATAACTTCTTAAGGCCCACAAGCTACTTAGTTATTGTACCCATACTGTCAAAGTGACTTAGAAGAGCAGACCAAAAAGGGAATACTACATTAAAAATCAACAGAACCATCCAATGTTTCTTGGGTCTTCTCTTTTGTCTCTCTGCGATGGACAAGGCAAATATGGCTTGTTGGCAACCATCTGATTCCTTCTTTACCTGTGGAGATACAAGCAAACCCTCTCCCCCAAGCAGTTAACCTATCTGGTTCCTTCCATTCACCACTTTCTGGGTCTCTCCACATCACCTGGTGATTATCTAAAGTTAGTGGAGCTGCTCACACTGGACACTGCTCTTCCAGTGGGTTATCAATCCTGTCTGCCAGGGCCAGTGCATCTTTGTCAAAAATCAAGAAATTAATAGTATAAACAGCTAGATTTAGAAGTTCTCTAGGGTTAACTGTGGCTCCCCTTTCTTTCCTTTTTGGAGGAGTGTCTTAATGTCTCTGTTTCTCCTCTCTACTTTTACCTGTCCTTGAGGATTAAAGGGTATGCCACACTGGTGTATCAGTTTTCTACTGGATAGGAACAGGTGAAACTGTTGGCAAACCTTCAACAGCAGCCCTGCCTTAAAAACCGGGGTACACATTTTTAACCCTAATTGTTGTAAAATGTCTCTTCCCCACAGATTGATGGGGATTTTTTCAACTATAAAAGGAGTAAAAACTCCTGTTTCATCTTCAAAAGTCCACTTTAAAGGGGTAGCACTAACTTCAGCTGCTATTAATCCTCCAAAGCCAGGCATGTAGGTGTCTGCCTTAATCTTTGTTCAGTGACTGGGCCAGTTGGCACCTCTAATGACTGTACAATGTGCACCTGTGTCTACCAATCCTTCTAATGGTATTCCATTTATATAGATAGTGAGCATAGGTCGGTCAGCTGTCACAGCTGCTGTCCAGTATATTCCTGGATTCTGCTGCTTGGAGTCAGGATTTGGGAGATTATCACCAGATTGCTTATTAGGAGTCTGTATCAGTAAACCTGAAGCTACTACTTCTCCTGCTTGATAAATCACACATTGTCTACCTGTATTAGTGACTAGGATATTATCCACACATTCCCCAGTTTCCCACATCAGTGTGTGGATGGACACTGTTTTGTAGTGCTCTCAGGAGGTGAAATGGTCAAGCCTACTGTGCCTGGAGGCAAGGGATCCATAGGCTGGAGAGGAACAGATTTCCCCTCTCCAGGAGGTATCTCAGTTGTCCCAGCTGCATACAATTCTATTCTCCCCAATTGTAATCCCTTTCTCCCATCAGGTTGCTTTCTGGCTGGTTGATTGTGTAATCCCCTTTATCCCATCATATGGCTTCCTGGCTGATAGGTCATGTCTGGGTACTGGACTTCTAGGCACTCTCTGTGTGTAGCATTGGTTGCCATCAGGCTCCAAGTGTTTTTTGTCTTGCACCTTGGGGCTGGGCCTCTCATCCTATTTCCCTGAATCAGTCTACATTCTGAGTCTCTGTTGAAATTTGGACATGGGGTTTTGGGGCTTGTTCTCCCATCCTGTTTTCTCAATCTGTCTCTATGCCAACATTGAGCTTTCAGATGTCCTACTTTACCACATTGAAAGCATTGACGAGTCTCTCTGGAAGTCCCTTGCCAAAAGGGACCCTGTCTTTTCAAGTTGGGATATGGGGAAGTCTGCATCATAGCCTGGCCACAAAAGGCATTTGTGCCCAGCACGGCACCTAATGAGCTCCTCTTAAGGAGCATCTTTGTGTACTCCTAAGATAATTCTTCTCAAACTTCATTAGCATT
The DNA here is from genome assembly GCF_902635505.1 of Sarcophilus harrisii. Lineage (NCBI taxonomy): Eukaryota > Metazoa > Chordata > Mammalia > Dasyuromorphia > Dasyuridae > Sarcophilus > Sarcophilus harrisii. The sequence goes on along the minus strand of NC_045427.1, from coordinate 334,267,146 downwards.
TTCTTTAGCAAGTTGCCTTATCATAATATCTGTTACTGCATTTTCACCATTAGTTCATATGACAGCTGTCTATGGACATCCTACAAAATCAGCAAGGGTTCATTTGGCCCTTGTGTTATTTCTGTGAAGGCTTTACCCTTATCGTTTTTATTGGGAAGAGAAGTCCATGCTTTGATAGCAGCAGCAGAAATATGCCCATAAGCTGCTAAGGGGTAATTAATCTGTACTGAAATTTCAGCATAAGATCCTACACCTGTTAATTGGTCACAGGTGATTGTAGGATGAACTCCACTATGACTATTTCATTGGGCTTGTATCCTACAGAGCTCACTATATTCAGAGAGCCACAAGTTTTGTTGACGTTCTAATCATGTCCTTGCTATAGATTTCCAGTCCCTAGGGGTTAAGATTTCAAAAATCTGTTATAGTAAATAAATCATGGTATAAATCATGGAATATTATTATTACACAGGAGGGAATGAAGATGGACAGATTCAGAGAAAACTGGTATATTTCTGAACTGCTCTAGAAAGAAGTGAGTGGCACTAGGAGAATAATTTATACAATGATAGCAACATTGTAGAGAAAAATAATTTTGAAGGACTTTAGAATTGGGCCAAAATATTATGTACAATAAGAATCCAGACAACTAAAAATGAAACCTACCTCTAATCTCAACCAGAGAACTGATGAACTTAAAATAAAGAGAAAGGATATGCATTTTGGGCAAGAAATAAGTGGAAATTTTTCCTGAAACTTTTGAGAGTGAAATCCTTGGGAACCAAAAAGCACTTCCTGCTATCATGAGCAGGGTGAAAAGCAGGAAAATTCACACGTGATGCCAAAAATGAAATGCTAAAAGAAACCATTAACAAATATTACCACAGAAGAGTATTTTTGATACCATGAAAATGAGGCTAATAATATCATAGCATGGAAGAATTCTTATCAGGAGAGAATAGAGCAGAATTTTTTCTAAACTATGTCATTCAAGAGGGAGAGCTAAATTTAAAAAAATAAGAATTTTAATAACATCATGTTCCCTAATAGTGAGAAAAGACAGAAGATTCAGTGTTAGAACATTCTAACACACTACTTTGAGGTAGTGGAATGAGAAGATAGAAGGAACTACAAAGTTGATTTACACTCTATATGTTAAAATATATGTTTATATGAAGTTGAGCAAAAGTAGAATTTCCATGGGGAAAGAAAATTTTGTATTGCCCTGATAAAAATCTCATTTAATCATAATTAATAATAATACAGTCAAATTAATAATAATACAGCTATAAAATGATAATCTTAATCCCATATCATTAAGACAAGTAAAGAAATCCTTTGCTGTTCTATTTTAGATATAGACAAGAAAGATAGCAAAAAGTTGTCCAGCTATTACAGTGGTCAGCAGTTAGTAGTTTGATTAAATAGGAAAGCTGACTAATCTGTCTTAGATATACCCAACACAAATTTTTCCATTTCCTGCCTTCAGGCATCCCAGGGATGTGATTTTCCAGAATTTTTCTCAGCCTGAATGGGCTTCTGGTATATGCAGCGGAAATAATAAGAAGGAGATTTGCCATTAAAAAAAGATAAATTAGATCTCTACTTACCAAGGTTTCCCTCATCCTACTCCTAATACCACTAACTCATTTTTAATGAGAGCAAATTTCTGATGGTCTAGAGTTGAGTGGTTTAATTTTTTTATGATTTGAGGGAATTATTAAACTATTTATCAGTTAATCGATTCTTCATTTAAACTCACCACCAAAAAACTACCCCTCTACTTCTACTTCCATGAAATTTAGAAAGAAAGCTTCTATTATATAGTCTTTGTAGCTTATCATAACCTCTCAATTTCTTTTGAGCAAATTAGATTCTCACCAATACTCTTTTGGCTAACCAAAAGTTTATTTTCTCTTTTATGTGTGGAGTAATTAAAAATGCACTAGGTCTGGAATCAAATGACTTAGATTCAAATTCTACTTCTGATAAATACTACTATTCTGAGCTAGGAAGAGTTATTTCAATTCTCTTAGTTTTAGTTTTCTCCTAATGAGACTTAGACTAGAAACCCCCAGAGGTCTGTTTCAGCTCCAAAACTGGACCAGCCATTTAATGCAATTATCTGATGGCTTCCAGCAAACATATGACCATCAGTGTACAACATAAATTTTAAAGAAGAAGATACAAACTTTGGAATGGATGGATGCTTTCTGAAAGAGAAGGATGGAAAAGGGAAGGAACAGGAAATAATTATTCTCAGAAAAAAAGCATGTCTACATGAGGGTCCCTGGAAAAGTTGTTGACTGGAAGAGAAGAGGATACTATAAACTCTGAAAGTAGACTCCTTGGCATCACATGTTCCTAAACTCCCTCTCCAAGTCAGTATCCTCAAAGCGTCCTTGAAGGAGCTTATTTATGATGTCATACTCTTTCCTCTCATCATGTCTTTTGGACAGTAATAAGTAGCTATGTCTTCAACTGTAAAGAAATTCATTTGGAGATGCAATATGCCTTTGTCCCTGGAGAATGTGAATCAGCCTTTCGTGGAGTCTCCATAGTATTTTTCACTGCCTTCATTCTTAATAACTGAGACCCATCTCATTCTGTTCCCTGCAGTCTGACAGATCCAGTGCATCCAGTAATCACTGAACATGAATCTTTACAAGAAGCTTTACAGAAAAGGATCAAGAGACACCTCAGACTGTCTCACATCTCCACCAAACTCCAGCAAATAACATCATACTGATTACCTGCAAAGAGAAATTATATTTGAAAATAATCATCACATCACGCCAAAACAACAATTCACAGAATATCTCCATCTTCAAAATTCTACCTAAAAATATGGTCAGATTAAAAATTCAATTCATAAAGGCATGAAAAGTCTTGCATAAAATGATGAGTAAAGTAAGCAGAACCAGTTGTAAATAGGGTCATGAACACCCACTTTTCCATGAGTCTATAAGCATTGAGTGGGGCCCATAAGGGGTCTTTGATCTAAGAGAGATGGCCAAATGGCCATCCTTTTATTAATAATATACTAGTATTTTAATAAAATGATTAATTACTGAGAAACTATGTCTCAAACTTTTTATATGTCACACATACTGCATGTGAAATCACTGAATGCACATAATACTCAGAAAATTAAAATGGATCTTGTATCATTTTCTTATTGACCCTATTTACAATTAATTGATTTTATTCTGATATTGACTACTTAGTTTCTGTCTTGAAATGTGGTTCAGAATTCAACTAAATTCTAATGGGTTAAGTTTAGAAATACAATTCTATTGCTAACCACTATTATATTTTTGCCTCAAGGAATTCTACTAATCCTCAGGTATATGATCTGTCCTAGGAAGTTCAACCTAATAAAATTACATCACCAAGTTATCTTTCAGTGATGTTTGGCTTAGCATTCCAGAAATTCTTGGACTCTGAAGTGGATTTAGTCAATAATCACTTCTTAGAAGTGATGGGAAAGAGAAGAGGAGGTTTGTTATCAGCCACTATTTCCAACTTCAATTATATTGTTCTCCAAATCTCATCTATATAACCAATCATGTTACCCTCAAGATCAAAATATCATCTATTATGTTCTGTTCTTTGTTTTGTAATCACTAAACCTATAAAAGAGCAGCAATTCTTTTGCTTGGAACTTTTGACTGGAGACTGAGGCAGTAACTGATCCATCTTATTCTTAGTTACCAGCCCCAATACTAGAATGTTATCTTGCCTAGAGAAATGTGTCTTAATTTATCCTTTTGTTAAATTTGACTTGCAATAATACTTCATAATTTGTTATACCCCATAGGACTATTTTTGTGTTTCATGTATTAAAATATCAGAGAAATTACTCATCATGTGTATAACATGGAGATCATGAAAAGACTATGGTCTGTTCTCAGCAATTCTCATTCAGGAAGAATTGAAAGGTCAAATCATCAACAACTATTTACTTACTGCAAGCCAACTATGGTGCTAAGTACAGGAGATTTTTTAAAAAGGCAAAAAAAAAAATCTCTCTTCTTAAGGAGAGCAATCCAATTCAGGGAGATAAAATGAAAATAACTAAGCACAAAAAATATGCATGCAGATTATATTGGATATACCAGAATTAGAGAGGACAGAGAAAGGAGGGTGATGAATTTAGATGAGATTTGAAAAAGGGAGGGGGCATAGGGATGAGAAAGAGAATTCCAACTGCTGAAAATGCAAAAAGTAGGGAGATGGAATCTCCTGTAAAAGAAACAAAAAGAGGTGAAAGACACCAAATTGCTGAATTTGTGGAAAATAGAATAAGATAGGAGAGAAAGAACGAGGCCAAACTATTAATAGATTTAAAAGCCAAAGAGGATTTTAAGTTTTATCCTGAAGGTAATCCAGAGTCTATGGAATTTGGAGAAAATGGTCAGATCTGTGCTTTAGGAACATAATTTTAAAAGCTGAATTTAATAAAGTCTGAGGTGAAAAAAAGACTACTGAGGCTGGGAGAACAACCATCAGTTTAACATAATAGTGTAGGTGTGACCTACAAAGGGCCTAACTCAGTATCTGAGAAGAAAAGGGAGAGTAAACAAGATGTGTGATGAAAGCAGAATTGACAGGACCTAACTACTGACTGAATGTGGGATAGGGTTGAGAATGAGAGACATTGAGAATGACAACTACTTATTGAAAAAGTTGCTTTCTCCTGGGAGAGAAGAAAAAAACCATACAGGCCATTGATAGAAAGAAGTGGCTCAGGTTCATTCTTACACCTATTTCTGAATCTAGAAATCCTGTATTCTGTACATCATGAACTCAACCTCCTTCTGGCCTCATCTCATCTCCTGGCAGGGGAAGTTTCTGTCTAGTCTTACATTCCTTTTCCTCACTGTGTCTCTTGCACAGTAATATACAGCTGTGTCCTGAGTATTGAGAGAATTCATCTGTAGATATAGCATGTTGTTGCCATTATCTCTGGAGATGGTGAATCGACCTTTCACAGAGTCTGCATAGTATGTACTACTTCCATCAGTATTTATTATTGCAACCCATTCTAGTCCCTTCCCTGGAGCCTGGCGGACCCAGTGCATGTAGTAGTTACTGAAGGTAAATCCAGAAGCCTTGCAGGAGAGACGCAGAGATCCTCCAGGCTGAACCACATCTCCCCCAGATTCCACCAGCTGCACATCACACTGGATACCTGAAACACAGAGACATTGCATTAAAGTCAATAGTCACATTAAGTCACTGCTTCATATTGTCCTCCCTTTCCATCAAACTACCTTGGAAAAAAGTCAGAAGGAAAATCCAGTTCAATCTAAATTTCATGGTGAGTTTCTAGATTAGTCCTCTGCACAGAAGGACACAAAGAGCTTGAGCTTGTGTCCCTTAGATACAGGTTCAGGTTTGGGGCTGCTTTTCATCCTAGTTGGGAGGGACCCAATTTGCATGTCTTGTTTTACTCAAAAAGATGAAAAGCACCTTCTTCCTCCCAGGAAGAAGTCCCTTTCCTGAACTTCAGAGACAAAGTTCACCTAGGGCTGGTTCCAAAGCACTGGGAAATGTTGGTGATACTGAGACTCCCAGAGCTGATGGTTTTAACTCAGTGTCAATAATCCCATATCACCCAATTAACAATTGGATTACATGTATTCTGTATTACTAATAAACTTCTCAGCAATCTTAGTCCCATTTCTGCTTGTCAAAGCTCCTCAACCATCTTTTTTTTCCAAGGACCAACAGATTCAATCTCTCTTAGGAATCACTTTCTTCTTATGTTCTCTTGGCCTGATCTTTGGCACCTCTACTACCTCTGGATTCTACTTTTTGTTTCCCTTTATGTCGAATTACATAAATAATTTATGTAATTCTATTTATGTATAATTGATGCCACAGTCCCAGTTATATTTCACCATTGCATTTGCCAGAGCAACTCATCTTTCTATTAGTCTCTTCAGAAGTCACACTACACATTAAGAAAATGAAAGTGTCCTCCAACACTTTGTCCTCAGAGGGACATATTCTATTTGATCTCACTGATCTAATAATCTGATTTATGGAACAAGTATGGTTCAGATCTCTGTTGAGATGATCCTCAGATTTCAGATACCATTCTCATTACCTAGAACAGCAAGGTCTGCTGCCATCTGCTGCACATTTAGTTGTATATTCAGGAACATTTTTTTCATTTTCACATCCACTTTCTTTTATTTCTTTTTTTTTTCTTGAAAAGAAAGGTTTATTATTTCAGGGTCCTTATTCTTTTAGAGAACTAGATCTAGTGTTTTTTAAGAGATTGTCATTATTTTCAGGGGCTCAATTAATTAGGGGAAAAAATACCAATTCCCTTTTTGCCACCATAATAGCTCTGGAGTTTTTCATCATATATGCAAGTCAAATTAAATATATATTTGTTTTCTCTTTATTCTTACTCTCTTATTTATCAAATTAGGAAAATTTAAAACTCAACAGAATTGTGAACAAAGTTCAATGACTGTAGAAGAGAGAAGTCCATGATGGTTCTCTTCAAGTGTTGAGTTCATGAATCATTATTTCAGACATGCTAGTGTAAGGGTCTTAGTAGAGTTTTTCCATTTCAAACATAAAATGGGGACCCTAAAATCCTGTTCACAGATAGTAGAAATTACAAAACTTGTCAAACTTGTCCCATCCAGTGTTTGTAAGGGAAAATTTTTAAATATTTCTATTTTTTACCCTTTTATTCAATATGAACATCTTAATCAAACAGAGAGGGGTCCTCGCTCATATGATAAAGGCAACTGATGCCACATGATCAAGCTCTAGATTAGCCATGTTCCTTGGGTTGATATAAAAATGTAGTTTAGCCAATTCTATGGTTAATAGATGGAGAGTCAGTTTTGCTGTCAAGAGTTGAGACAAAGAGAAAAGCAGGTCCAGGAAATACAATTGTAAGATCTACCTAACAAGATCTTTTAAAATTTCCATAAAAAGTAACATGGAAATTTTACAATAAGAAAAAGGAAGTCAGTGGAAGAGATGAGTGGGGTTGGCCATATATATTCCTTATATGTATCTTGCAGCTAGCTTACTCCCACTCTTCCCACTGACTCTGTATGTATCTGTGAGAAAGTGTGCCTCATGTTTATAGGTTCATGTGATAACCTTTGTTTTTGCTTTGAACTAATTTTGTCACCTGCTTTGGGTCCATAACTTCTTAAGGCCCACAAGCTACTTAGTTATTGTATCCATACTGTAAAAGTGACTTAGAAGGACAGACCTAAAAGGGGATACTACATTAAAAATCACAGCCTGGGGAGGGGAAGGAGAAGAAGGAGACATTCCTTAGATTTCCTTTAACAGTGATATGGAGAAATTTGTGTCAAAATCTGATGAAATCAGGAGGACCTGAGTTCAAATCTGATCTCAGACACTTAACACTTCCTAGCTGTGTGACCTTGGGCAAGTCACTTAACCCTAATTGCCTGGGGGGAGGGGGAATCTGATCAGATATTCTTAGTCATGTGACCAAGAAGGTAGAAGAATCTTTATCTTTTCCAGTCTTCACAACAACTCAAATGTTTCCAAAAATAATAATATTACACAGGAACTAAAATTGATTTCAGCTATTAACAGGAAGAACTCTAACTCATCTAAATTGATGAACTAGCATCAGAGAAAATTTACTATTCCTAATCTCTAATGTGCTCACTCAGAATTCCCTCTCATACCGGCCCCAAACACTTGGAGGGGTGGCACAACTTGACTCATTAGCTTACAATAGAACTCAATTCTTCCCACTCCAGACTGTGTAGTACAAATGGAGAAAATGAGATTTTTGCTCTCTGAAGTATGGCAGCATACTGTGTTGCAACACTACTTAGCTAGAAAACTAAAGAACTGAGAGAACTGGAGTAGGAAAGCAGAATGCATAGGATTCTACCAGATCTTTAGGAAAAGGTCCTGTTATCCACCTGAAGCCATTTTGTCCCTTCAGAAGTCACATGGGCAGACACTGAGGACACAGAAGTCTCTAGACATTAGAAAATCTACCATCAATGTAGAAGGAGTTAGAAGGTAGAGATATGTGAACATAATAAAGAAAAAAGACTGAAATTATGAAAGATCTCAAAAAGCAGACTCTGTTAGAAACCTTGAAGATAAGTAAATAAACAAATTAGGAAAGTATGAACAACATAAGAAAAGATAGCCCCTCACATATCTTAGCAAGTCTACATAATGAATAAATATAATAAAATAAAGGGAAATTCATCAATACATGATGCAACAGAAGGTTTTATGAATTCCCAAGCTCTCTTGAGAAGTGACAGCATGGAATCATATTAAAAATGTTTCTTAATGGTGCAAAAAAAAAAGCATTATGAAAGTTGAATTTATCTCCTACATAATACACATAATTGGTAGAATAAAAAAAACTTAAATCCAAGGTGACAAGTGTCATAGAAGACAAAAAGAAAGAATAAGTGATTGGGAATATAAATACAAGAGAAGAATAGTGTGGAATGAGAAGAGCAAAATTCAATAACATTAAAAGAAAACATGATTTCTATAGAAGTAAAATATATTGCTCTTCTGTCACAATGTAAAAAGGCAACTTAAAGGTTACAAATCACCCTGAAAAACATGACAAGTCAAAAATCTTGAACATCAAGATGTAAGAAAAAAATAAGTCCAAATAATGAAACAAGGTTCCCTAGAGTTTATAATCAAAGGGTTTAGTTTTGCTTTTTTTTTTTTTTTAATTATTGTTTGTTTTTTCTTTCTTTTCTCTTCTGAAGATGATACAAGAACATTTCAGTTGGCTCCATTTTCTTGATTCAGAAGTTCTGGACAGTTTTTTTTTCTCTTATTTCTTGCTTTGGTTATAACTTTTTGCCTTGGCTTGTAACATGCATGGAAATACATAAACACATGTATATTTATAACTTATCATTGTTGTGCAGTCATATTTGATTCTTTGTGACTCCATTTTGGAGTTTTCTTGACAAAGATACTGGAATGGATTGCCATTTCCATCTCCCATTTATTTTACAGATAAAGGAAACTGAGGCAAACAGAGTTAAGTGATTTGCACAGGATCACAAAGCTAGTAAAGTACCTGTGGCTAAATCCAAACTCATAAAGATGAGTCTTCCTGATTCTAAGCCCACTGTGCCATCTACTTCTCCATATTTATATCTATGGATAGATATTTATATACACATATGACTTTTGAATATATGTGTGTAAATATATATGCATATGTATGTATACGTAGTTTTATAAATACATTTTATTAGTATATGTATGTATGTATATACCAAAAGTGATCAAAGAATATGAACAAGCAGTTCTCAAAAGAAGAATTACAAACTATTAATAACACATGAAAGAATGTTTCAACTTACTAAAACGAGTAGAAGAAATGCCAATCAAAAAAGCTCTGAGATCTAACAAAGATGATAGAAGATGAAACTAAAGCATTGGGGATCATGAAAAGATAAGCATGTGTGTATTGTTGATGGAGTTCAGAATATGTAACAAAAAATGAAATTACAAAATAACATGACACTTAAGAAATCCATTTCAAAACAGTGCATATCAAATAAGTTTTTTATACTAAAACATGTTTGTGTCATGGGACATGCTTTATAAACAGGTTTCATTTCCACATTAAATAACAAATTCAAATAAAATTGACTTTTCCATTGATGTAACACAAAATGTTCCTTAAATTGCTCTTCTCCAAGAAAACTGATTGAATCAGTTTTAATTTAATTTAATTTAAATCAAAATGATTTTCTTCAAAATAAAATTGAAGATATTTGTGATTTAGTTTTAATAATTAATGAAATAGCATGATTCCATAAACTTTGCATTAATACCAAATTATTCTTACATCATATTTAAAAATATTTAAGGACCTTTATGTTATGAAGCAGTAAAATAAATACCAGAATGAAAATACAAAATAGATTTAGAAGAGCATAATTGTAAAAGAATATTATATAAAAATACTATGATAGAGATTCTGTTACAGTTCAAATGATCGTAAGAAATCATCATAGATCCATCACAGGTTTCAAAGTTTTGCTATTTATTTACATGGAAATAGCTTCATATGCTCAGATACAACAGAGTCATAAATAAATGAGCAATTTAGTTTGGGATGTGGGGCAGTATCTAGACAGTAATAAGGATGTATATTGAGATGCTGAGACTGTCCAAAATGACTTTCCCATCAAGACTGAAGTAGTAACAATGAAAAAGTTAGATGAGCTCCAGCTTTTCATCATTTTATGATTAACAAGACAATCTGGGAAGTTCCCAAAAGGATGTTGTGACTATCTTTAAAAATGCAAACTAGACATTCAGGAGGCTTAATAAAGGTACAGGGTTAGCTCATTTTAGCAATTCCTGTGAAAAAGCTATTTAGGGTTTATATCATTCCCCAGTCTGAATTTGTAAATGAAATCTTTGAAGAAAACTGGTTTGGAGTCATGCCTAAACAGGAGGGGATCTAAAAGACCAATGCTGATTAGAGGCCAAAACCAGAGATATTTTATTTGTTAAGTGCCAAGAAACCAGAAGTGAAATACAGTAACCAGTGGAAAGGATGTGTTACATAAACTCAGGTCAAAGTTTGGTGATACCATAGGGGTACAAAGCTGGTTACTAGGGCACAAGAATGGAGATCAGCTTGCTCCTTACTGGGGGACTCAGACACTGAATAATATGTTGGTGGGGTCCATTCATTCTATTAATCAGTTCCCCATCACAAAAAATATGGCCCAAAGTCTTTTGGGACAAGAGCAATGCTCTGACCTTCTAAAGTTCCTTCCCACTGAGAATGGGCATAGAGTTGTGTCTATCCTACAGGGTCCCAATTTGGAGGGATGGTGAACTTGAGGAACCAGGAGCTGGTTGAAACAGCATCCAGTGAGTTCTGAATCAAGGTGAATTAATCAAAACCTATAAAAATGACTGGTTGAAATGGTTTCCAATGGGAAACATTTCTCTTGAAAAGATCTTCAGAAATATTTACAGAAGGCTCATCTTACATCCTTTAGTTTGGCCAAAGAATTATACCTACTTGTGGGAGCCCACAGGGCCAGTCAGGGAGAACTAGAGAGAAAAAGAAAGAGGAAAGGAGAGAGAGAGATAGGTAGTATCTATCATTTTATCCAATAAAATATATTTAAAATTAATATTTTAAAAGTTGTTTAATTTGCATTTCTCTAATCAATAGTGATTTAGACCATTTTTTAGACCATTTCAGCCCATTTAGACCATTTTAAATGGTCTTGATTTCTTCATTGAAAAACTGAGTGTTCATATCCCTTGACAATTTATCAATTGGAAAATTATTCATGTTCTTATAAAATGGAAAGTGTTCTTTTATATTAGATATGAAATGCTTATCTGAGAAACTGCCTATAAAATTTTTCTCCCAATTCTATATTTTCCTTTTGATCTTGGTCACATTGTTTTTCTTTTTGGTACAAAACCTTTTCAATTTAAGGTAATCGATATTATTCATTTTATATTCCACAAAACTCTGCATTTCTTGTTTATTCATAGATTATCCTCCATTCCAGAAGTCTGTTAGGTTATATATTCCATATACTTCAAATTTGGTTATAATATCTCCATTTATATATTGGTCATGCATCAATTTGACATAATCTGAGTAAACGGTATGAGATATTGGTTAACCAATATGTACCAGTCTTCCCTCCAGCTTTCCCAAAATTATGAATAAATAATGAATTCTTATCCTGAAATCTTAAAATTTCACATTTATCAAACAAGTTTACTATAATCATTTGTTAATGTATATCATATGTCTACTCTATTCAACTACTCAGTTCATGTCTAAAATGTTCTAAGAGCATCTTGCTCAACATCTATTATAGCCCAATAATATTCCATCACAATCACATGCCACAACTTGTTCAGTCATTCCCCAATTGTAAGACATTCCTGCAATTTCCAATTCTTTACCATCACAAAGAGAACTGCTGTAACTATTTTTGAGCATACAGGTTCTTTTCCTTTTTTCTGGAATCATTTTTGGAAATAGACATAATAATGGTATTGCTGAGTCAAAGGGTATGGATAATTTAATTACTCTTTGAGCATAATTCCACATTGCTCTTAAAAATTATTATATGAGTTCACAATTCTAATAACAATGAATTAATGATTCAAGAATTTTTAAAACACATGCACTTTATAACCTTTTATTTTCAGTTTTTATTTTTATACATAGTGCCACTGTAGGAGGTTCTGAATGTTCACCTATAGAAAATCTTATTCACAAAACATATATACTGCCTTTCAGTATGCTACATTGGTACACTTGAAAAACTGTTGTTTTTTAATCAGGTTTTTAAAGTAGTATCTTTTGTGGTAGCAGTTTTTAAAGTTGTAACTCAATTTGACAATGTTATATTGCTTTTCCATAAAAGAATTGGGACCACTGGCATGGTCTCTGATCTATCCTGAAATATCTGATCACTACAGGAAATTTGCAAGGCAAATATTAGTACCTTTCCCATTTAAGCTTATAAAGATAAGAGAGCTCAGCTCTCCAGGTTTCAGTAGCTAAGGCCCATAGTTTAATGGCTTCACTCCCTCTCCACAAATTTATTTGTAATTCACTTTAAATAGAAAATTTCTTAAATTTTCTCTGAACAATTGCATGAGGAGTAACTCAGCATTTAATTAATAATTAGTTAATTAAGATAGAAAATGAGCCTTTTACCTCTTGACATTTGTTCAGTTTTCAATTTCAGCACTATAAACCTATAACTTAGGAAATTTAATCAAAGCCACTAGCAATTCTAATGGACCATACTCAACAGTCTTCTGCATGCTAACTTATCTGGCACAAGTCCTGTGTAGCCAGTAATTGCACAAGGAAAATTATGGAGTTTATACTAGCGCATTATATAACGTACAATTTCTCATTGAAATTGTCAAAGGAATCTGCTCCATTGTAATCATTCTAGACCTCCTTCCAAAATTCCTTGTATTCATTTGAAGATGCAAATGGTTGGCATGGAGGGCTGAGGTCCCCAATAGGCATATATGAGATTGCATCTGGGGCTTTTTCTCAGAAGGTATCTTTACTAGCTACAAACTGCTGGAGAAAGGCAAAATGTGGTTGGGGAAGATATATTAATGCATGGTGAGGAATTGTGGATCGTGGTGGGCTCATGATTATCATTCCTTAAACTTTTCATTTGGAGGTCATAAGCATAATTCCACAGTTTTGAGGTCATAAGCATAACTCTGTGGTTTGATTCATCTCAGCAAGACTTTTGAATTTGCCCCAAATGCCTTTAAATATTGGATGGGAGGAGTTGCCTCAGAGAATTCTACTACCCCCAGGTATATTGTCTGTCATAAAAGAGTTCAACTTAATATAATTACACTACCAAGCTATCCTCCAGTGATGTCTGGTTTAGTGTCCCAGGAAGGGTGAGCCATTAACATGAACCTTGAAGTGAACTCAGTCAATAATCAATTCTTAGTCATGGGAGAAAAAGGAGTAGGGTTGTTACCAGCCACCATTTCCAACTTCCTACCAATTATGTTGTTTCCCAAGCCTCAGCTATATAACAAATCATGTTATGCTCAAGCCCATGAGGTCATCTACTTTGTTCTGTTCTTTGTTTTGTACTCACCAAAAACCTCAAAAGGGTAGATGTCCTTCTGCTTGGTGTATTTGACTGGAGACCAAGGCAGCAATTGACCCATTTTATTCTCAGTTACCAGCCCTGAATGTTATCTTGCTTTTAAAAATGTGCCTAAATTTATCTTTTTTTAAATTTCACTTGCAATAATATTCAATAATTTATTATACCTCACAGGACTATTTTTGTGCTTCACGTGTTAAAACATCAGAGAAATTAATGATTATGCACATAACATCGAGATAATGAACAGAACACATCTCAGCAATACTGAAAAGTATCCTCCAAGAAGGAACAAAAGGTCAAATAAGCAACAAGCATTTATTAAGCACTTACTATGTACTGACAAAATAAAGGCAAAAAACTGTCCCTGTTTTTGAAGTCATTCTTGTTCAGGGAGACAACATGAAAATATGCACAAAAACATATATACAGGATTCATTCAGCACAAAGATACTGGAATTAAAGGAGAAGCAGAAAGGAATGAGGCAAGGTGAGACTTGAGAAAAAGCCAAAAGGGACAGGAGGCAAGAATGAGGAGGAAAAGAACTCCAGCCAGTGAAAGCATGTGGAATAGGGAGATGGAATCTCATATGAAGGGAATAGCAAGGAGGCCAATGTCACTGAATTGCTAAATTTGTGGAAGAATAAGATGGGAAAGATAGGAAAGGAGCAAGCTATGAAAGGATAAAAAACAAATAGGATTTTATATTTTATCCTGGAAGTAATAAAGAATCCCTGAAATTTAGGGGAAATAGTCAGGGGCTTTTAAAAAGATACTTTTATTGGGGGTGGAGTGTTTTGCCATTTTTTTCTTAAATAATAGCTTTTTGTTTTTCAAAATATATGCAAAAAGTTTTCAATATTCACTCTTGCAAAACTTCCAAATTTTTCTCCTTTTCTCTCCCTCGCCCCCTCCCTTAGATAGCAATTAATCCAATAAAAGTTAAATACATATTATTCTTCTAAACATATTTCCACATTTATCATGCTGCACAAGAAAAATCAGATCAAAAGGGGAAAAAATGAAAAAGAAAAAAAAGCAAAGGATCAAGAGACACCTCAGACTGTCTCACATCTCCACCAAACTCCAGCAAATAACATCATACTGATTACCTGCAAAGAGAAATTATATTTGAAAATAATCATCACATCACGCCAAAACAACAATTCACAGAATATCTCCATCTTCAAAATTCTACCTAAAAATATGGTCAGATTAAAAATTCAATTCATAAAGGCATGAAAAGTCTTGCATAAAATGATGAGTAAAGTAAGCAGAACCAGTTGTAAATAGGGTCATGAACACCCACTTTTCCATGAGTCTATAAGCATTGAGTGGGCCCATAAGGGGTCTTTGATTTAAGAGAGATGGCCAAATGGCCATCCTTTTATTAATAATATATTAGTATTTTAATAAAATGATTAATTACTGAGAAACTATGTCTCAAACTTTTTATATGTCACACATACTGCATGTGAAATCACTGAATGCACATAATACTCAGAAAATTAAAATGGATCTTGTATCATTTTCTTATTGACCCTATTTACAGTTAATTGATTTTATTCTGATATTGACTACTTAGTTTCTGTCTTGAAATGTGGTTCAGAATTCAACTAAATTCTAATGGGTTAAGTTTAGAAATACAATTCTATTGCTAACCACTATTATATTTTTGCCTCAAGGAATTCTACTAATCACAGATATATGATCTGTCCTAGGAAGTTCAACCTCATATAATTACATCACCAAGCTATCTTTCAGTGATGTTTGGCTTAGCATTCCAGAAATTCTTGGACTCTGAAGTGGATTTAGTCAATAATCACTTCTTAGAAGTGATGGGAAAGAGAAGAGGAGGTTTGTTATCAGCCACTATTTCCAACTTCAATTATATTGTTCTCCAAATCTCATCTATATAACCAATCATGTTACCCTCAAGATCAAAATATCATCTATTATGTTCTGTTCTTTGTTTTGTAATCACTAAACCTATAAAAGAGCAGCAATTCTTTTGCTTGGAACCTTTGACTGGAGACTGAGGCAGTAACTGATCCATCTTATTCTTAGTTACCAGCCCCAATACTAGAATGTTATCTTGCCTAGAGAAATGTGTCTTAATTTATCCTTTTGTTAAATTTGATTTCCAATAATACTTCATAATTTGTTATACCCCATAGGACTATTTTTGTGTTTCATGTATTAAAATATCAGAGGAATTACTCATCATGTGTATAAAATGGAGATCATGAAAAGACTATGGTCTGTTCTCAGCAATTCTCATTCAGGAAGAATTGAAAGGTTGATTCATCAACAACTATTTACTTACTGCAAGCCAATTATGGTGCTAAGTACAGGAGATTTTTTAAAAAGGCAAAAAAAAAAATCAATCTCTATAATTGAAGAGAGCAATCCAATTCAGGGTGATAAAATGAAAATAACTAAGCACAAAAAATATGCATGCAGATTATATTGGATATACCAGAATTAGAGAGGACAGAGAAAGGAGGGTGATGAATTTAGATGAGATTTGAAAAAAAGCCAAAAGCAGCAGGAGATAGGGATGAGAAAGAGAATTCCAATTGGTGAAAACTCAAGAAGTAGGGAGATGGAATCTCCTGTAAAAGAAACAAAAAGGAGGTGAAAGACACCAAATTGCTGAATTTGTGGAAAATAGAATAAGATAGGAAAGAAAGAACAAGGCCAAACTATTAATAGATTTAAAAGCCAAAGAGGATTTTATGTGTTATCCTGAAGGTGATCCAAGAGTCTATAGAATTTGGAGAAAATGGTAGATCTGTGCTTTAGAAACATAATTTTAAAAGCTGAATTTAATAAAGTCTGAGGTGAAAAAAAGACTACTGAGGCTGGGAGAACAACCATCAGTCTAAGAAGAAAAGGGAGAGTAAACAAGATGTGTGATGAAAGCAGAATTGACAGGACCTAACTACTGACTGAATGTGGGATAGGGTTGAGAATGAGAGACATTGAGAATGACAACTACTTATTGAAAAAATTGCTTTCTCCTGGGAGAGAAGAAAAAAACCATACAGGCCATTGATAGAAAGAAGTGGCTCAGGTTCATTCTTACACCTATTTCTGAATCTAGAAATCCTGTATTCTGTACATCATGAACTCAACCTCCTTCTGGCCTCATCTCATCTCCTGGCAGGGGAAGTTTCTGTCTAGTCTCACATTCCTTTTCCTCACTGTGTCTCTTGCACAGTAATATACAGCTGTGTCCTGAGTATTGAGAGAATTCATCTGTAGATATAGCATGTTGTTGCCATTATCTCTGGAGATGGTGAATCGACCTTTCACAGAGTCTGCATAATATGTACTACTTCCATCAGTATTTATTCTTGCAACCCATTCTAGTCCCTTCCCTGGAGCCTGGCGGACCCAGTACATCCAGTAGCTACTGAAGGTAAATCCAGAAGCCTTGCAGGAGAGACGCAGAGATCCTCCAGGCTGAACCACATCTCCCCCAGATTCCACCAGCTGCACATCACACTGGATACCTGAAACACAGAGACATTGCATTAAAGTCAATAGTCACATTAAGTCACTGCTTCATATTGTCCTCCCTTTCCATCAAACTACCTTGGAAAAAAGTCAGAAGGAAAATCCAGTTCAATCTAAATTTCATGGTGAGTTTCTAGATTAGTCCTCTACGAAGGGATACAAAGGCAAAACTTTAAAAACGGTTTTTGGGGTTTTTTATTAAAAGGGGGGAAAAATTTAAATTTTTTAAAACCAAAAAAACCTTTTCCCCAAAAAAATTTTTTTAAAAAAAAAAAAGGGGTTTTAAAAAGGGTTTTAAAAAGGTTTAAAAATTTTAAATAAGGTAAAAAAAAAAATTTTTTTTTAAA
>NC_045427.1:334237100-334247100 GCF_902635505.1 Sarcophilus harrisii | reverse complement strand
AAAATTTCCCGGGTTTTTTTAAAATTTAAAAATTTTCCCCCCCCCCGGGGGGGAAAAAATTCCCCGAAAAAAAAAAGGGGGCCCCCCCCCCCCCCCAAAAAAAAAAACCAAAAATTTAAAAAAAAATTTCCTTTTAAAAAAATTAAAAATTAAAAAAAATTTTCCAAAATTTAAGGGAGGAAAAAGGGGGGTTTTTGTTTAAAAAGGGGGGTTGAAAGGGGGGTTTTCCAATTTGGGGAAAAAATTTTTGGGGAAAAAAAAACCCCCCAAAAAAAAATTTTTAAAAAAAAGGGGGTTTAAAAAAAAAAAGGGGAAAAAAAAGGGGCCAAAATTTTAAAAATTTTAAAAAAAAAATTTTTAAAATTTCCGAAAAATTTTTTTTTTGGGGAAAAAATTTTTTTTTCCCCGGCCCAAAAATTTTTTTTTTTAAATTCCCCTTATTTAAAAACCTTTGGGTTTAAAATTAAAAAAATTTAAACCTTTTAAAAAAAAAGGAAAAAAAAAAAAAACCCCCCCCCAAAAACCTTGGTTTTAAAAAAAAAAAAAACCCCGGAGGGAATTAAATTTTTTTTAAAAAATTTTCTTTTTGGGGGGGAAAAAAAAAAAAAAATTTTTTTTTTTTTGGGGGGGCCCCCTTTTTTTTTAAAATTTTTTTTCCTAATTTTTTTTTTTTTTAAAAATTTAAAATTTTTTTTTTTCAAATTTTTTAAAAAATTTTTTTTGGGGTTTTAAAAATTTTTTTTTCCTTTTCCACCTTAAAACGGTTTTTAATTAGGGTTTTAAAATTTTGTTTTTTTTTAATTTTTTAAAATTGGAAAATTTAAATTTATAAATTTTAAAATTTTTAAAAAAATTTTTTCTTTTTGGGGTAAACCCTTTTTGGGGGTTTTGGGGGGTTTTTTTAACCCCCGGGGGGCCCCCAAAAAAATTTTTCCCCCCCCCCGGGAAAAAAAAAATTTTTTAAAAAATTTAATTAAAAAAACCCCCCTTTTTTTCCTTTTAAATTTTTCCTTTTTAAAAAAAAATTTTTTTTTTTTAAATTTAAAAATTTTTTTGGGGCCCAAAAAAAAAAAAAAAAAAAATTTTTTCCCTTAAAAAAAAAGGGTTTTTTTTTTTTTTTTTTTCCCCCCCATTTTTTTTTAAAAATTTTTTTTTTTTTTTTTTTTAACCCTTTGGCCCCTTTTCCCCCTTTTTTTTAAACCCTTTTGGGAAAAATTTGGAAAGGGAAACATTTTAAAATCAAAAAAAAAAAAAAACCCTTAATTTTTAAAAAAAAATTTTTGGGGAAAAAAACCCCTTTTTTAAAAAAACCCCCTTTTTTTTGGGGGGAACCAAAATTTTTTTTTTTAAAAACCTTTTTTTTTTTTTTTTTTCCCTTTTTTAAACCTTTTTTTTAAAAAAAATTCCAAAAAAAATTTTTAATTTTTTAAAATTTTTTTTTTTTCTTTTTCCCCCCTTTTTCCCCAAATTCCCTTAAAAGGCCCAAAATTTAAAAACCCTTTCCTTTAAAAAATTTTATTTAATTTTAAAAAAAAAAAAATTTTTTTAAATTTTTCCCCGGGAAAAAAAGAAAAAAAAAAAAAAACCCAAATTTAAATTTTTTATTTTAAAAAATTTTTTTTTTTTTTTTTAAAAATTTTTTCCTTTAAAAAAAGGTTTAAATTTTAAAATTACTTAAATTTTTAAAAAAAAATTTTTTTTTAAAAAAACCTTTTTTAAAATTTGGGTTTAAAAAAAAAAAAAAATTTTTTTAAAAAAAAAAAAAAAAAATTTTTTTTTGGGAAAAAAAAAAAATTTTTTTTTTTTCCCCCAAATTTTTTTAAATTCCAATTTGGAAAAAAATAAAAAAATTTGGGGAAAAAAAAAAAAAAAAAAATTTTTTTTTTAAATTTAAAATTTAAAATTTTTAAAAAAAAAAAAAAAATTTTTTTTAAAAAAAAAAATAAATGGGAAAAAAAACCCAAAAAAAAAAAATTAAAAACCCTTTCCAAAAAACCCAAATTTTAAAAAAAATTTTAAAATTTTTAAAATTTTTAAAAAATTTAAAAAATTTAAAAACAAAATTTTTTTAAAAAAATTTTTTTTTTTTTTTTTTTTTTTTTCCCCCTTTTTTTTTTTTAAAAAATTTTTTTGGGGGGGGAAAAATTTGGAAAAAAGGGGGGGTTAAAATTTTTTCCCCAAAAAAAAAAAAATTTTTTTGGGTTTTTTTTTAAAAAATTTTAATTTTTGGGGAAAAAAGGGGGGTTTTTTTTTTTTAAAAAAAAAAAAAATTTTTCCCCAAAATTTTAAACCAAAAAAACCCCTTTTAAAGAATTTTTTTTTTTTTCCCTTTTAAAAAAAACCCTTTAAAACCCCTTCAAAAGGAAAAAAATTTAATTTTTTATTTTAAAACCTTTTTATTTGGAAGGGATAAAATTTTTTGGGGGAAAAAAAAAATTTAAAAAAAAAAAAAAAAAAGAAAAAAAAAAAAAAAGGGGATTTAAAAATTTGGAAAATTTTTTTTAAATTAAAAAAAAAAAAATTTTGGCCAACCCAAATGTGACACAAATAAATCAGAATGAAACTAGAAAATGCAAGGACTTAGAGCAAGGGCAAGTCTCTTCCTGACAACCCCAGAGTTATCAGCAGTACAAAGGCCCTCATCTCAGTCAGAGAAACCACTTTGAGATGGATAGTTCACTGTATTAGATTGTCTTCAGTCATTTGTGCACTTAACTCAGATTCTGCTTAGCTTAGGGAGTAGCAAGGCTCGAGACAGTCATGCTGCCCATTCAGAGGGGCAACCCACTCCAGGGGAGAAAGGTGAGGCTTGGAGTATCTTCACCTGTCACCACCCAGAGGGACAGACAGGGCTACTACTAGAATACAGATTTCTGAGCAGAGCTAATCAGAGTACGCACAGTTAGACAATCAAGGCAGGCAAACCCCGAACTTTAGAGTCTGATCTCAAAGCTTCAATGTTATTGAAAATGCTGAGATACCAATTAAGAAACTGGAGTTACAGGGCTGGAGACTGCCAGTCCCAAGACAGGGGTCTATATCTTGGAGATTTCCTAAAAACAAAATAGTCCCAAAAACAGAGTCTGCCACGGCAATTCCACAGAATAAGGGATTTCAAAGCTAAAGCATAGTAAAAAACAAAAAGGACTGCTTAAGGACTTCCAATTGAATCTGAACTGGTGAGATAGGGGGTGGGGCAGAAATATCTAAGGCAAAGTGAATAGAAAACTAAGGATGCCTACTCTTTTAGGTATTTTGAGAAAAATCCACAAGTTCCCCTTTGTCTCTTCCTCTCCCCTTTTTTTTTCTCATGGAAAGGAATCATCCAAAAAAATAAATAAATAGTCAAGTAACCACTTCACATACAAATCCCAAGAATGAATTAAAGTTCCTATATATAACAGACTAGTACAGGAGAAGTTTCCTCAAAAAAAATCTCTCAAACAATTACATATTCTGAAATGAACATACATACATATTATAACTTCCTGAACAGCAACAGTTACCAATTTTAACAATTTCCATCCCAAATCTTAAACACACAGCAATACAGTTTTAATTTTAACAATAATTCATCAACCACTTTCCTACTTCTCCCATATCAGTCCAATTACATCAGGAGCATGAATGATAGTCTCAATCTTAGCTGCTTCAGGCTGAGAAATGGGCAAAGGCTCTCAATCCATGCAGGGGTATGGGTGTGGTGTCAATCTAAGCTTCAGATGGGCCAATCCAGGTCCCAAAAGCGGGTCAATATAGCTGTGATGTGACCAAAATCCGGAACAAAAACCAAATCTAATAGATAAAAATTAGAACAGTCTGGAACTGTAACAACATGTGGGGAGCCAGTATAGATTGGCCAGCAGTTCCTATGTGAAGGAACAAGTTTACAATTCAGGCAGACAGCTATAGTCCCAATAAATAGCAATTAGGTTTCACAGACCACTGTGCTAATTGTCCTCTCATTATTTAGAAACATTTTTTAAAAACCTGAATATCCACAGACACAAATATCTAGTAACAGATAGATGAACAGGGTATTTACTTAGGCAAGTATTTAGGATATAATGATTAAATATAACCAGATTGGAAACAGCAAGGTATGACATATTTGAATTGCATTAACATTTCTTGTTAACTATTGTTCTGATCATAGAAATCAGTCACAGGAGGAAAAAAATGCAAGAATATGACTATAGCATAATATAAACAGTTAAAACTCAATTTTCAGCACATAAAGAGAGTGGAGCTTTAAAACTCCCAAATAGCATTAATTTTAAGTCCAAAGAATTTATCTCCAAAGTTTCAGATAAATCTCAGACAGTTATTTACCATGACCTTATATAGGTAACAATAAGAAATTTATCCCAGAAAATTCACACAATTCTTACATACCCAAATAGATGTTGAATCTTGAATAAGTTGAATATTATACCAATCATTTTGCTTTTAAAATACACAATACACAGAAAAATCCCAGATTATATATTGTTCACAACAAAAACATCTTCAAAAGGACAGAGGCAAAAACTATTATCCTTGGAGTCCCTTTAAATAATTGGCATCGATAAAGTTAATTAAAACTTCCTATTTTCAAATAAAAGAATCTGAAAAGTTTTTGAAAACATCAATTAAACTTTTTTAAAATAACCCTTTCAAACTGTAGATCACATTTCTGATCATATTCTTTAATATTCATAACCAAGATTAGAAGGGAAGCAATAAAGTGGGAAAACATTTTTATATCCAAAGGATCTGATAAGGCCTTATTTCTAAAATATATAGAGAATTGACTCAAATTTACAATAGTTCAAGCCATTCTCCAATTGATAAATGGTCAAAGAATATGAATAGATAATTTTCAGATTAAGAAATTGAAACTATTTGTAGCCACATGATAAGGGGTTCTTTTGGGAAAGAGAGGAGTCCCTGATCTGATAGAAATAAAAAAAAATAACAGTAAGAAAGACCTGAACAAAAATGAAAAAAAATAAAAATAAGTAATGTTAAATAGTCACAGGACCAAATAGAGTTCTTGGAAGAACTAAAAAGTAATTCAAAAACCAAGTTAGAAAGATCAAGAAAAAAATTAGGAAAAAAATAAAAACAACCGAGAAAATTATGAAAAGAAAGTTAACCAACTAATTCAAAAAGGTTCGAAATCTTAAGAAAGAAAATAACTCCTTGAAAGCTCAAATCAAATAAGAAGGAACAAATAATGTTATAAAACACAAGCAAAAAAATAATAAAACTAGAAAAAATAGATGAGAATAGAGGAAATGTTTCATTAGAAAAACAACTGATAAAAAACAGATAGAAGAGAGACAATATAAGAATTGTGGAACAATCTGAAAATATAATAAAAAAATTTTTGATACAATATTACAAAGAAATCATTAAGGAAAATTTCTCTAAAGGTCAAGAACAACAGATTAAAGTATAAATAGAAAAAAATTGATGTTCACCATCTGAAAAAGATCACAGAGGAAAAAAAACAGGAATGTCATAGGCAAGGTTCAAAACTCACAAGAAGAAAATACTGCAAGGAACAAAATTAATACTGTGGAAATAAAATCAGGATTTCAGATGACCTAGCACCTTGTACATTAAAACACTATGTATCTTGAATGTTGTTGTTTGTCCTTTGTTCTCAAAGAGGACTGTAACTTCAGGGAAGTGATGCCATAATGTACAAGTGAGTTAGATTTAAGTGAGGGAGGTCTGTGCAAAGTCAACTGCCTCACTTTCTCTTCCAGAGTCATCTGGATCTAGAGGCCAGATATATATCAAGATGACTGGAGATGGCCCTAGATGCAATGGGAACCCATGGTCTTTTTTTGGAACTGGGGCCATGACCAAACATAATTTATCTAGCAAAATTGAGTATAATCTTTCCTGAAAAAAAATTGAATATTTGATAAACTTAAAAGGGCTTCAGGTATTTGTGACAAAAAGACCAGAATTTGATAAAAAATTTAAAGATCTAGAAAAAATATAAAGAAAATATTAAGGACAAAGACTAATTATAAGGAACTTATTAAGGTCAAATTTATATGTGTATATACAGATATATACATAGCATATATATATATATGTGTGTGTGTGTGTGTGTGTGTGTGTGTGTACATACACACACATATAAATAAAATAAGCATTCCTAAAACTGTCATAATTACTAAGGTAGTTTGAAAGAAAGATTGGAACAGAGTTGTGCTTGATGGGGCAATTACAAAAAAAAAATGGGTAGAAAAAGGTAAAAAGTAATTAATTTATAAAATGGGGCATGAAATATAGAATTGATGCAGAAAAAGCAGAATGCCATCAGATCTTGTTTGAAGAGGAAACAACATGTACATCTGGAGATATATAGAATTCTTCCAGATTTGTAAAGAGATCAGAAAACTGGGGGGAATGAGGGTAGAGCGGGGGGAGAACTGGGGAGGGGAGGAACTTTTAGAAGGGTATGTAGAGTGAAGTTTAGAAGGGTGGAAGGAAAGGATAAAGGAAGACTCCTAGGGTAGATGGGTAGAATAAGGAATAAAAGGAGAAAAGGAGAAAATAAGATAATAGAGATGGGTTAACGAGAAAGGCTGAGAAGTGAGTAAAAACAAGATGGAGGGAAATGCACAAATAGTAATTTGAATGGGGATGTGTAATATTCTTCTCTAAAATATAATATTCTCTGGAAACAGGTTTCTTGGGGGGCTTCTGGAAGCAGCCTTCCTTTCAGTTCAGTATAATCACGTCAAATGCAACCAGGAGTTTCTCCACAGGACAGCCTGCCACCACTTCTCTGTCTTCCTTCGTTCTGTCCAACTGCCTTCTCTGATTTGGGAATCTCCTCAACTGAATCCTGGCTTCTGAATCTCCCAGAGTGAAACTTTGTTGGGGCTCCTAGC
This sequence comes from Sarcophilus harrisii, assembly GCF_902635505.1. NCBI lineage: Eukaryota > Metazoa > Chordata > Mammalia > Dasyuromorphia > Dasyuridae > Sarcophilus > Sarcophilus harrisii. The sequence continues at coordinate 334,240,201 of NC_045427.1, read as the reverse complement.
TTATATATGCTCTATTAAAAGTGTGAAATTTGTAGAACTCTAGTAAACACTAAATATATAATCCCTTCCTGAGATATCAGGATGAAAAGCACCAAAGGGAAGTGTGGGTTGCTAGTGGGTTTCTGGACTGAAGGTTCTTATTAGAAACAGGTATGCACAAACCGATCAGCATGGGAGGTATTACACGAGTACATACCAATAACGCACAGGCTATTAGTGATGATTCTCCCCACAATCAGTACAGGCTCAATGTGGTGCAACAGACATGAATTGTATATGCAAGTAGTGATATAACAAACAATATAAATCAATATGGTATTATAAGAGATTTCCAAAAGTCCTAGAAGGAGGGTATGTAAACAACAGTCACATATACGCCTTCTTCAGCAGCCAAGAGATAGTCCAAAACTAATCTATTGTCCATTGCTTCACATGTCATGGAATCCAATGATCCCCACAAGTTTTTGAGGTCCTGCAACAGTCTTTTTTATGTATTAGGGAATCCAATGATCCCAGCAGATTTTGAAGTCCTACAACAGTCTTATCATTTCTCAGAAAATCCAATGATTCCTGAGGGTTTTCAAGTCCTACAACAGTCTTATCATATCTCAGAGAATCCAATGATTCCTGAGGGTTTTGAAGTTCTACAACAATCTTATCATGTCTCAGAGAATCCAATGATTCTGGAGGGTTTTGAAGTCTAACAATTTTTGAAGTCCGTGAGTCAAACACCATAACTGCCATGTTCATTCAGTGGTGGGCACAGTCAGCAACAGAACCATCCAATGTTTCTTGGGTCTTCTCTTTTGTTTCAAGGGTCTGCTCTGTCTCTCTGCGATGGACAAGGCAAATATGGCTTGTTGGCACCCATCTGATTCCTTCTCCACCTGTGGAGATACAAGCAAACCCTCTCCCCCAAGCAGTTAACCTATCTGGTCCCTTCCATTCACCACTTTCTGGGTCTCTCCACATCACCTGGTGATTATCTAAAGTTAGTGGAGCTGCTCGCACTGGACACTGCTCTTCCAGTGGGTTATAAAACCTGTCTGCCAGAGCCAGTGCATCTTTGTCAAAAATCAAGAAATTAATAGCATAAAGAGCTAGATTTAGAAGTTCTCTAGGGTTACCTGTGGCTCCCCCTTTCTTTTGTTTTTGGAGGAGTGTCTTAATGTCTCTGTTTCTCCTCTCTACTATTACCTGTTCTTGAGGATTAAAGGGTATGCCACACTGGTGTATCAGTTTTCTACTGGATAGGAACAGGTGAAAGTGTTGGCAGGCCTTCAACAGCAGCCCTGCCTAAAAAACCGAGGTACTCATTTTTAATCCTAATTGTTGTAAAATGTCTCTTCCCCACAGATTGATGGGGATTTTTTCAACTATAAAAGGAGTAAAAACTCCTGTTTCATCTTCAAAAGTCCATCTCAAAGGGGTAGCACTAACTTCAGCTGCTATTGATCCTCCTATGCCAGACATGTAGGTGTCTGCCTTAATCTTTGGCCAGTGACTGGGCCAGTTGGCACCTCTAATGACTGTACGATCTGCACCTGTGTCTACCAATCCTTCTAATGGTATGCCATTTATATAGATCGTGAGCATAGGTCGGTCAGCTGTTACAGCTGCTGTCTAGTATATTCCTGGATTTTGTTGCTTGGAGTCAGAATCTGGGCGACTATCACCAGATTGCTTATTAGGAGTCTGTATCAGTAAACCTGATGCTACTACTTCTCCTGGTTGATAAGTCACACATTGTCTACCTGTATTAGTGACTAGGATATTATCTACACATTCCCCAGTTTCCCACATCAGTGTGTGGATGGACACTGTTTTGTAAGTGCTCTCAGGAGGTGAAATGGTCAAGCCTACTGTGCCTGGAGGAAAGGGATCCATAGGCTGGAGAGGAACAGATTTCACCTCTCCAGGAGGTATCTCAGTTGTCCCAGCTGCATACAACTCTATTCTCCCCAATTGTAATCCCTTTCTCCCATCAGGTTGCTTTCTGGCTGGTTGATTGTGTAATCCCCTTCTCCCATCATATGGCTTCCTGGCTGATTGGTCATGTCTGGCCACTGGACTTCTAGGCACTCTCTGGGTGTAGCATTGGTTGCCATCATGCCCCAAGTGTTTTTTGTCTTGGGCCTTGGGGCTGGGCCCCTCATCCTGTTTCCCTGAATCAGTCTACATTCTGAGCCTCTGTTGCATTTTGGACATGGGGTTTTGGGTCTTGTTCTCCCATCCTGTTTGCTCACTCTGTCTCTATGCCAACATTGAGCTTTCAGATGTCCTACTTTACCACATTGAAAGCATTGACGAGTCTCTCTGGAAGTCCCTTGCCAAAAGGGACCCTGTCTTTTCAAGTTGGGATTTGGGGAAGTCTGCATCATAGCCTGGCTATAAAAGGCATTTGTGCCCAGCATGGCATCTTATGAGCTCCTCTTAAGGAGCATCCTTGTGTAGTCCTAGGATAATTCTTCTCAAACCTCATTAGCATTTTCTTTAGCAAGTTGCCTTATCATAATATCTGTTACTGCATTTTCACCATTAGTTCGTACGACAGCTGTCTGTGGACGTCCTACAAAATCAGCAAGGGTTCATTTGGCCCTTGTGTTATTTTTGTGAAGGCTTTACCCTTATCGTTTTTATTGGGAAGAGAAGTCCATGCTTTGATAGCAGCAGCAGAAATTTGCCCATAAGCTGCTAAGGGGTAATTAATCTGTACTGAAATTTCTGCATAAGATCCTACACCTGTTAATTGGTCACAGGTGATTGGAGGATTAATTCCACTATGACTATTTCATTGGGCTTGTATCCTACAGAGCTCACTATATTCAGAGAGCCACAACAAGTTTTGTCCACGTTCTAATCATGTCCTTGCTATAGATTTCCAGTCCCTAGGGGTTAAGATTTCATAAGCCAAATTCTGTAGTAACATCTTAACATAAGCTGATGTAGCCCCATAAAGAGTGCAAGCCTTTTTCAGGTCTTTGAGGATTTCTATATCAAAAGGAGCATATCTTCTACTTTCTTGACCTAAAGAGTCAAACTCTTGAATCACTGGATACATTTCCAGTTGCAAATCACTTAAATTCTGGCCTTCTTCCTGG